>NW_019154050.1:683589-727680 GCF_001653235.2 Pochonia chlamydosporia 170
GCTTGCTCGCGTGCGAGGTCTAGAGCAGACCGAAAGAGGGCTTTGGGTGTTATGTAAGTATTGGCTTCCTCCAATTGGACTTGCTGGCGCATACGCTCTCTGTCCAGCTTATCTGGACAGGGAATCGTTGTTGTGCAGCAGCGCCGAGTACCCTTGCCGCGGAAGCAGTCGTCCAAGAATATTTGGGATTGTCTCAAATCTAAATAAGGCTCATCGACACCGCGGTTGCCATGAGGCTTGGGAAGGCTGCTGAAGAAGTTATCTGGCCATGTCGCAAAAATATTATACAAGGCATTATCGTCTCCAGCGCCGTAGTGAAGTTCGGGGTCGAATGGTGTGGGCTCCCACCTTTGGCCCTCAGGGACCGACTGGGCAGCTGTGCTGTCGTTTCGCCCAGCACAGGTGAATGAAGCTATGATCTCCTGAGAGCTCATTGTAACATGCACGATATATTGTTTGATAAAATGAAAGGGTTTGTGGTATTTTGGTCTAATTACATTGGAATATTCCGGCAGCAATGCGGTACTGCTTGCCACTTGCTGGAATGGCGTCGACTGCCAAATTAGGAATACCAGCCACACGGCCCCCGTACGACGGCCCCCGTAGCAAAGTGGTTCGGCCCGCATAGTCATTGCCTTCTTAATCCAGCTCTTTCTACCTTTAGAGCCTTTTCGAGATAATAACTCCTCCAAGACATATCGTTTGTTCCTCCATACGGCCAGCGGCAGGTCTGCAATCGTGGCATGACCAGGTATGGTCGCTAGGGACCCCGATTCAAATTGGCTAGATAAGTTCTTCGGCCGTTTGAAGAGTGAAAAGGCAGAGGGTGCTGGTGGGGTAGTCATAGTAACCTGCTGGTATCTGTCATCGGTCAACCGTAAAGTGGGTTCTAAAGGGACGTAAATGATCGCCTGTCGAAGGAAGACGCGTTTACCTAGAAACGCGACGCGAACTGGGGATATATGTTAAAACAATACGCAAAACATACCGTGAAATCGTTAGCTCTTATAGGTATTCTGCTAACAGAAGCTCAGGTCTCTAGGGTAGCGACCAACGCCGCTATGCATGCCGTGTAAGAGTGCCATGACCACGACAAGGCCATATCAAATATATCAAACGCAAAGCAAATCGAGGATTTTGGATTTATTTGATTTGATACAAAATTTAGAACTATTTGTTTGATTTGTTTGGTAGTTTGTTTGATGTGATTTGATTTGAGAGCAGCGCTGGCTGAGCCACCTCGGCACCAGCCGTCTTACCGTTGTTAGTTATGGTGCAGCTAGCTGTCGCAACTTCATCCCATAGATCACCGCGGCCACCGGGAAGAATGGGTCTAGACGCAGCTCCAGGGGTGGCACTGGATGAGATCTGCAGGTTGGCGTAGGAGAAGTTCGTGTACGCTGCTCTCGGTTAGAACTCGGAGTGCTAGGGTTCAGTGATGGATAGAAACATAGACGTTTCAGATACAGTTTCATATGATATGAAACTGTGCTCTGTATCGTTTCACTGAAACGCCTTGCGGTTTCAGTTTCAGAGTTTCAGTAAGTTTCAGCATATAGTATAAATATCGCCATAACTCCCAATGTAAATGTCACTATTCAATTCTCTGGTTTAATATCTCCATATCTGGCTTTGAAATGCCACCACACTTGTTTAAAGCGCTCTTTTTATGCTGAACTTAACTCAGACTCGGAACTTTTGAAATGTCAGCCCCACTTTGTAAATCCGACGATGCGAAACCTGACCTCGACAAACCGCGCAAGAAGGGCATCACGGATGAGTTTTGTCACGCCGATTGTCATTCAAGTTCAGTAACTAGATAATTGGTCAAGATATCCAGTTTACAGCGTTTTCATACGTTGCTTCTCGGCCAGATGAAGGATAAGTATGAAACATATGAAACATATGAAACGAAACCGGAACAGACTTCCGTTTCAGTGATTGAAACTGACACTGAGCTCTGTTTCAGTTTCAATACGTTTCTATCCATCACTGTTTGCCGACGACCTGGATGCAGGCGGAGAGATTCCACTATAATTTCCATAGCTTATGAGACTTTGATTGGGTTGTGTCTGCCCGGCTGCTGTTGCGTATCTGCGATCAATTCGCAGACTTAGGACTATCACGTGAATAATATGGCCGTGTATATTATCATATATTGTGATCATATCATATCAGCCTCATATGATATGGTGAGGGCCATGGCCATATCATATATGATATGACCTTCGAAAATCTAATCATATATGGTAATATAACACTATTGGACACACTGTGTATATCTGGAACATATGAAATCAAGCCACTTGGATCAGAATTCCCCTTTGCGACAACGGGATTTGCAGTTGTCGCCCGACATTGGTGAGTTCCTTAAATCCATTACAAATGGAACAATCTAATCCGATTCAGTGGACCAGGCAAGTAGCGCCATTCTGGCCTGTTTCTACAGTGTCTTCGAACACCCCGTCGCCGCAGCTGGGATAGGGGCAGATTGTGAGAGCTTCATTGGTGGTGTTATTGGTATGCCGAGTGCACCCTCAACGGCCCGGCCCGTTGCAACATAAGCTTGAGCTGTGCTGGGAACTCCATCTATTTTCTCCTACATTGATTCATTCTTTTCTTGCTTAACTTTACGATGCTCACTCAGTCTGACAGATCGTGAGACCAAAGAGGCTTGGTCTAGTCTGGTCTGACCGCCTAGACCCGACCAGACGAGACCATTCCGACCACTGCCTGGAGGAGTATAAGCAGCTTGCCTCTGGGATACCTGACCCGGAGCACTTCAGAATTAACATCAACTTGGGATGGGAGAAGCTAAATAAATATTACTGCGCGTTGGACAAGACACCCATCTATTATACACAGTGACGGTGAGCCACGGCCTTATTCATGGCACAAAATGGAACAAACGAGGAGATCAAGGGTATGAAGTGGGCGAAGGACACTGAGTCCTTTACCAGTTCAACGCTATCAGCGCTACCATTATTCATGCATTATTCGGCCTCAAGTACTGTATCTCACAAATTGGTCCTTTTGGGGCTGTCAGAAACGGCAACGCCTTCCAACCCCCGATGCCATATGTGCCGTTATACCAAATTACAAATTGCGCATACCATCCACTACACCAAGAAGGTGAGCGTTTTCGAAACGCTAGGAACTCCATTCGCATTCATGACAAACAACATGTAGTACCCAGGCAACAAAATGCCGGGATCGACTGGAGCATCAGCCACGTACTGATTCGTCCCGGATGTGTTCAGTGGCAACGGGATACGGCGCTGATCAGTATTTACAGTGTGTGTAGCGGTTCCGAAACGAATCAATGACGCAGTGGATACGGCTGAATCTGTTGTGATTGTGATTCTGCGGCCAGATTGTATAACGGAAGTAATGACAGGTCGAGTGGCAGGTTGACCATTGTTGGTTAAGAGGTACTGAGGTGTGAAGACTTGCCCATCGAAATGGTTGGTTTTGCAGTCACCGCAGAGGCCGCCGCCTGCGTTGAAGACTCGTCCATCGGACAGGAGGAGAGACATGCTATGGTACACCCGAATGATGGTGTTGGACTGTTGTTGGTAGAAGGTATCGGTATTAGGGTCGTAGAGCTCCGGGGTAAGTTGAGCTGTGTCGTCGGAAAATGGGACAGCGTAACTCTGGCCCCCCGTAATAAAGGTCTTACCGTCTGGAAGGACTACAGACGTATGGAAAGCGCGGGGACTCCACATGCCGTTACCGGCTACCTGAACTTGGGCTTGCGAACCAGGGTTTCCAATGGTGATTAGGTGCGCGTGGCCAGTGGCGTTACTGTCTTGGTAGGATGGCGAACCGCCAAATGTGAGGATCTTCCCATTGGTTGCGTCATACATGACTGCATTGCCGGACATGGAGTCGGGATCTACACCTTTTATGGTCTTCCTTATTCCCGCGGATGCTACCCTTCCATTTCCAGCAGTGAAGTACCAATTCATAGATGTACTGGGACCTGCTTGAAAGACGCTGCCGCTCTTCCAGCCGAATAGCCATCCGTGGTTATCAGCGCGATAAATACCCTGCGAATCGTGGGTGAGCATGGGGCGAACAAGGGCTGAGCTCAAATTTGTCCAAGCCTTGGCCTTGGGGTCGTAGACTTCGCCGTTCTTTTCGAGCCAGCCACCGCTCCAGCAACCGCCAACAGTGAAGATACGACCGTCGGACAAGGTGGTAGACGACTGATACCCACGAGGGAGATTCATATCCGGACCAGGGATCCATGTTCGCTTCTGATAATCGTAGAGAGTTGTCTTTCGAGCGGAGTTTCCACCAGTGACGACCATCTTTCCCGTGCCGTCGATAGATATACCAGGGCAGAACATGTCGTGATCTGTATCATCGACGAGTTTGGATGTAACAATCCCGGTGGCGGGGTCCCATATAGATGTAAAGACTCGGTCTTGTGACGTGCCAGCGTAGTTGTCGTACTTGTAAGATGACCAGATAATTACCTTCCCGGTGAAAGGGTCAACTGTACCTGCAACAGGAACAGTAGGGAAATCGATGGTCGGCCCCCATTTTCCATTTCCACTGTAAGCTGCTGGTCCGCCCTTTGCCTCGTAAACCTTCAGTTCGGCGAGACTAGTCCACTGGTGACCGTGGGCTTCACTCATAGCCCTAAGTCGAATGTACCGTATTAACTTGGTCTCGAAATTGGCGAACTTTTGTGTACTATCACCGGCGTACCAATTTCCCCTTGCGACCGTTTCCCAATTCTCGTTGTCTATACTAACTGAGACGTCGTGCTGGGCTATATATCCGTGATTGTTGCCGTCTTGGCGCGGGAGGGCGGATAACCCGTTAACATTGTGTGTAGTTCCGAGATCAACAACGATCTGGTGAGGTAGATTCGAGTTGTCAAACGCAGTATGCCAAAAGGTTTTGCCTTCCCCGTCGATGGCTTTGATACATTCATTACCAGGTTGGTAGCTGTCGCACGTTACTTTCCACCCAGCATGGTTGATTTCGTTCCCGATAGGTGCAGCGGCAGAGAGCTTGGCGAAGGTGGAATTTTCCCGATAGTGTTGTTTTGTTGTGATTTCGGAATTAATGGCAGCTGCTTGGCTGAGGGAGACGATCGCTAGTAGGGTTTGCGATGCGAGCTTCATTTTGGCTGCTCTGATGTAGATGATATCCGTCTTAACACAATACACTATTCGGAAATCATTTACATTACCGAGTCAAAAGGAACGTGGAAGCTAGTTAGATGTACTTTCCAAACTTACATCCATACCCCGTGCTGAGAACACTCTTTCACTACTCGATGGTGCAAAACGGTCCCTGCCAGGGTCCTCCTGACAGAGTGAAGGACAGATGACTAGGGCTGTTCCAAGTTTTGACTAGAGCGGCGGACACGTTCCTCCCAATAGCCGTTAACCAAGGCAAGCCAGCTTATGCACGGAACGTATATTGCATCGCCTATCCCTTTATTTTAAAGTCGAACCCACGCCTTAACTTCTAAGGCAGCGAATGAGGATCATCTATGCCACGACACTGCCTTCCTCGCCTGATTTTATTAAAGAACATGAAAGGTGGAAGCGGCCCATTGATCAATACTTGGGCAGACACGCTATCGATCCCGCTGTGCCCATGCGCCGGAAGTCAAGTGGCTTCGGCCCGGTAGAGCCAAGGCGTCCGAAAGGGGGGGAATGGCCAGGATTATAATTATTTTCACATAACGTGGGTGCATAACGAGCTGGCCACCATAACGAGCTGGCCACCTAATACAACTATCCTGCAAAGATTCTACAAAAAAACAACAACAACATAGAAAATCAATTAATCTTCACTGCTATCTTCTTCATTAGATGTTTCCACATCAATCTGACAAGTTCGCGCGTTATGACCGGTGTTGCCGCACACACCACACCGCCGACCCTTCGTCTCATCACGGGGCTTACGACCTTTAGTCTGGCGATCTTCCTGCTTTATCTGCTCTTCCACATTATTCTGGTCTTGAAGAGCTTGTCCCTCGGCAATAGTCATGCTACCGCCTTGACGTAATCGTGTTTTTTTAGCTCTACGCCGCTTGCTTAGTAGTGCATTTGCCTCTCGAAGTTGGTTAACCTCCGCCTTTAAGAGAGCCATCTTGTGCATAATACTGCATGTTCCCTTAGTAATCTGGTCTACAGCGACCAAAATTGATGTTGGTGAGCTTCCCTGATGGCGACTAATTCGTCTTTTAATATAGTCAGTCTGCGAAGTTGCCTCGGTTGGATTGTTTGGGGTCTTTGGAACCCACGCGTTTGGTAGCTCTAGTGCCTCTTCAACTGGCGTCGGAGTCCGTAGCCTTACATCTAGGCGCAATAAGACGCTTTTTGGATCAAATGGAATAAGTCCTGCGCCTCGAAAAGCTCCCTGAATATTTTCTCTTGTCATTGCGGCTTTAAATGCGGTAAAAAACGCAGGGAAGAAGTCGGCCTTAGTGATGTGGGTTATATGCGCCCTCATAAGTCCTTCAATTTCTTTGCCGTATTAAAAAACGCAGGGAAGAAGTCGGCCTTAGTGATGTGGGTTATATGCGCCCTCATAAGTCCTTCAATTTCTTTGCCGTATGCCTTCTTAAGCGGCCCAAAACAGCCAACATCTAGTGGCTGAAGAATGTGAGATGAATGAGATGGCATACATAGCGTGATAATCTTGTGGTCTTTGCAGAATAACTCAAATGCAGTTGAGTGGTGGCTCTCGTGCCCATCTAGGATAAGAAGACGGTATGCGCCACGAGTTTGAGGCTGAGTATGCTTTTCAAAGTGCTGGATCCAATCTACGGCTTTCTCATTTGTAGTCCAGCCGTTATGAGTTGTAGAGATCACCCAATCCTTTGGCAGCGTGCTATCTTCGTACCAGTTCGCTAGGTGATATTGCCCTGCAACGATGACAAATGGCGGGATAGCCTCCCCTCGAGAATTAATAGATTGAATCACTGAAACCCATTCTCTATCACCTGGCTGAGCTAAGGTTGGCTTCCCATATCTATCTGAGCTTGTAACAACCATAGTGGCTGAGATTATGCCCATCATAAAGCCGGTCTCGTCAAAGTTGTGGAAATCCTCCTCTAGGATGCCGTATTTCGCGACTGTATTGCGCACAAGCTCAAACCAGTCTCCAATTAGCTTTGGATCTTCGCATAAGGCCCTCTGGTAGTCATATTTACGCGTAAAACGCGTAGTAAGCTCTTTGTGGCGCTTGACGAAGTTTGAAGCCCATCGTGGTCCCACGGGAGGCGCGTCGCGATCCGCGAGCAGTTGATTCGCCATATCTTGTACACCGCTAAGCCGGGGAGGAAATGATCGCGCATCTAGGTTAAGGATATACTGAATAATTGTTGATTCCTCTAGATCCGTTAGTTTTCGTAAGTTAGGCGTAGTATCGCGTCGCGCCGCAATGCCGTTTAGACGAGCACTAAGTGAGCTGCGACTAACGTTGTAGACCTTTGCAATGGCTCGAATGCTTTGGTTTGGGCCTCTTTGAAAAGCCTGACTGGCTAAGATCATTCGACTTTCTTTGTCTTGAGATTCCATTTTTTTTAGGTGGAGAAATAGATGTTTAAAGGATACTACTTCCATTTGGGTTGTTGGGTGGCCAGCTCGTTATGGTGGCCAGCTCGTTATGGTGGCCAGCTCGTTATGCACCCACGTTATAATAAAGACGATGCCACGCAAACGATCAATGCTAACTACAAGATCACATATGTGTACCGTCAACAATTCGCCACAGCAATGCTAAGCAGAATTGGTGCAGGTAGCTGGACGGTTAAAGCCGGAAGTCGGAAGTGGCCGCGATGACGGGTTAATAAGACTCGGACGCCGATCAAGACTGCTCGCCAAAAGGGTCTCGACTGACACTCAAATAATCCTACCAAACTTTACTTTCTTCATTACAACATTTAGTAACAACCTTGATATATAAGACCCACATCCCGTATATACACTGTTCCTTTCCTATGAATTTGCTCCTCGTGCAGTATTATTCGCATCCAAGTAGATAACACCAGAGCCGACATCAGGTGGGACGGGCGCAGCTTCAGCAGCACCATTGGATCGTCTAAAAGTGGTATGGTTAGCCCCTCCTCTGTGTTACACGACGTATTAACTTCCGTTGCACATATGTTCTCCTTGTCTCTCGCATCGCGTGATCATGGCCCAGACAGAACATCATCAACTAGAGGCGGCAGGCTATTTTGGGAGTAACTTTGCTTCTCAAAGTAATACATAACTGCTAATAACTAGCTGGTCAATCTGGCGTTGGTTAATAATTAAGTGGAGCGGCGAATCGCCCTTGATCCCTTGTGTAGTATTTGTTTCAAACACAACGGTACCCACCAGAGTCTAATCGTAATGCAATGTAACCAAGTACGAGTCAGTGATTTAGGTGAGCCGACTTATGTTTAATTAATAACTCATTTTCAGCAGTACAAGGACCGGACTTTCACCGAGTAGGGCTAAGCTGTTGGCACAGCTTCTGTAACGGGCTGAGCCCGATAGTGGCTCGGCTTGCACTCTCGCCTTTTGTCTCCGGCCTTGTCTCTGGTAACCCCCAGCAACAAGCGAGATTGGCAGAAGCAAGCTCACAAGCCTACAAGAGCCCTGCGAGCTCTTTCTTTCTTGCTCTCCTTTTCCTTTTCTCCTTAGCTTTGGATACATGTTCATAAGTCACCTAGCCAATTGTCAATATACTCGCTTGGACCGTTATATTTTCCAATGGGAATATCCTAACCAGCGTAATCTGATGACTGTGTTCGGTGAGGCTGGTATTATGGACGGTTCCGCTTGTACAATGCTCCTTACCGTTACCTAGATACGAATCAATTTATGTCATATTCTCGTAGTTATCGTGGCTGCTTGCTATTCCGCTGCGGCCACCCCGAATCCCTATATGACACCACCATTTCTCGAGCACTCTCAACAACAAGAGAAGGTCTTTTGAACCGGCTGCGCGCGCTGAAATCATATTTACCCGACTCTCCGTCTTATTATTTGGTCGACTTGACAGTTGCGAGGGTACCAGACTACCGGCATCTCTGGTGCTAACGGAAGAGTGACGATTATTTCGTCCTAAGACACCTCATTCTCTTCGGTAGCATCAAAGCTTCCTGGTGTGTTGGCTGCTTCCGTTGGGCTATTTCTCGATTGCCATGCTTAAGAGCATCTAGAACCTGTCTATTTGCCTCTTTCTCTTGCTTCCTGGCTTCCTCTGCCTGCCGTTTTGTTGCCTTTCCTCCCCTCGTTTGCCTCCTCTCTAAAGCTTATGCCTTTGCGCCGCCACCTTCTGTTGCCGTTGAGCTTGTCCGTCTCCTCGGAAGAGCCTCCTCTTGCTTTTTGGCTTCCGTCGTGGCTTTCTTCAGAGGTGCTAGGGCGATGTTTGCTGGGCTAAATACCTGAGCCGAGTTAGGATGAAATAGGTAATTCAACTACACTGCCGAACCTAATACTCGAAAAGTTGAAGATGGGCATCCAGTTCCACTCCGAACCACGTGCCAGGGTTGGCCATGCTGATTGAACGCCGAAAAGTGCGGCAACTCGCCGAACCCAGCGAAACGTGAGTAGATCTCGGCGGCGTAGGTTGGTTTCCAGGCAGTATTTGGTGGGGGTACGGGGGTTGTCGTTGTGGGTCTTCCCGCACGGAACCCACAGGTGGTTACAGTTTGGCAGTCAAGGAGATACTGGTTTTCGCAGTTAAACAAGGCGCATCCTGGTACGCATGAATATTCATGAAGGAGGAGAACCCACAGTAGGAATACATACGCCTTTACGAATTCGGGCATAGGTAGTTGGGACTGCGGTGTGAACCCACGACACTAACTGCGGGCCGCATCATGGCGCTGGGAACTGTGCCACGACAATGGGCTGGACTGCGGCCCAGCGGCTCATTTTCAAGCTCGATAAGGCGCCAAATCTTACCCATAATAAGTTTTCAACGCTCAAATGGACCGGAGCTTTCCAGAGTGCAGCCCCGTACTGCCTATGAAAGCTTTAGATGAACTTGGCACTAAGGGGGCACCCGCAGCCAACTAACTCTTGCTCTTCAGTGTGTGAGTCACCAAGAAATCAAAAGCAGTGATGCAAAGTCCAGCAACGTAACTAGATGTCGCGTTGGCTCACCTGTCTGCCAATACGAACTCCCTCTGGAAAAGGAAAGCGAGAGCGTCAATCTCGACATGGACACGCCAGCAACACGAGTCAGAATAGTCAATACTCGCAGTTGAGGCTTGATGTGATGTGCGAACCAGGAGCTGCGACTTACTTAATAAGTCCCTTCGACTGAAGAAGGTTTTCAAGCAAACCAACCAAGGCGGCCCTTGCTGTTTGCTTCACAGTCACATTTTAGGAAGAGTCGCGTGAAACAGCCCGCGCGACATGTGGAGTATCGCAGTCCAATGCAGGCACCTGCAGACTTTAACCTAACCAGTGGGGCTGTGATCAGTTGGGTAATCCATGATTGTTGGAGCAGGGTATGGGATGTTGAAGTGGGCTATGCTGGCGTCGCATTTCCGGTCCGTGCGGATCCGCCCGAAACCACAGGATCTAATTGCAAACGCCACAATGGTTCGATGGCAGTGATTGAGTTATGTCAAGTACTGTGGGGAGCCAATTTTAGGATATTGGGTGTGTTCAAATATTGTTGCTTCGGCCAGTACAGGACTGAACTTGGAATGACGAGAAAGGTACTTAGAGGTGTGTGTGGTCTTGGATGCTGGTCCAACGCTTTCTCCCTCGAGGCCAGATCTCCCTGGTCGGCCGTCCCGACATAGGTCTCGGACCATACGACGTGATTTCGGCTTATTACCTTACAAATAGAGGGTTACAAGTTATTTGTACGGATAAAAAAGCTGTAACCACCGCACAGACAACCCACGTTTTAGCCTATCGAGATTCCGCCTCTATGCCGGCGCTGCGGTGAGAGGTTGGGCAGTTGATTCTTCGACACAAGGTTGCCGTACAGTCGTCTACCTTAAACTAAGGTCGAGCTTGCGCTCTCGCCTTCCGTCCCCGCTCAGCAGCTGCTCGAGTTCTCCTTTTCTTGTTTGAGAGGCTGAGCCGCTGCCTGTTCAACATAAGGCTGCCGCACAATTGTCTATTTAAAGTTCGGAAAGAAGGGAGGAAGACAAGCTCGAGGCTCGCCTGAGCTCGAGACCGTATGGTTGCTGCGTGTCAACTTAGGAGAAGTGAATTAATTTACACACTTCGGGCTGGTCCACAGTGTTGGGAGTAGCCTGTGACATCCTGTTCTGTTTTCTCGTCCTTTAGCTATTCGTTTGACGTCATCAAGACAATTGTCAATGCACTCGCTGGACCATTAAAGAAATTACATGAAACGCACGTGGCAGACAATTAGATTAGCCCCCGAATTGTTAGATACACTGAGGCTCGCGTCACGATGGGCCTCAATGGCATTCGAGTCAGAAGGAGTCGAGTACAAAACCTCCTCTGATTGCTTGATTGGCCTGGCCTGTGCTTTTACCAGCACGTGAATTGGTCGGCTGATGCCGACGCTAATGACGCCACTAACTGACGGCCTCGTGTCAGAAATTCGATGGCCTTAGAGTAATTTATCACGGAGAGATTCTATCTTTTTAAAGGTAATTATGTTTATTTTCCTTGTTGTTGTTCCTCTTCGTGAAGAGGAGAATGATACAATCCTTAATACTTATGTTATACTGCTGCCTCCCAGGCAGCAGCATACTGATTACTTTTTGTCCAATAAATCTTGTCAAAGGTGGCGGCTGCGCATAGTGCGGTTCATCACGGGCAGCGTCACAATCTGACACCTCGCTGCAAACACCCCTGAGCGTCGTATATAGTAGCAGCCTGACAGATGGATCTCATAATCTGCTGCCAGTTGGCACAAGTTAAAACACAAAATGGCTTTGGCATATCCAGCGAGACCTTCTTGCCATCTGTCCAATGGCAAGCCCAAACCCCATCCTCAGCCAAGATTCGTCGCAGAAGCAGTCTGTCGAGTGTCATGTCGATATCGCTAGCCCCTGAATTCCAGGGTTGGGGGATGTGGCTGATATGCAAGCCACCAACAGGGAAGTATTATCTTTAGCCAATGAACAGTATTTGCCGTTTCTCGATATGTTTTGTTGCATGCACCACATTGGGACAGATTGCACCCCGATTTTGGCCAGTGTGTCTGAAAGAGGAACCTGATGGGACTGTCGACTGAACTAACCAACGTACCGCGGGGGATCCGGTCTTCAAGGGGATTCATCCATTGCGGCTGGCGAATTCCAAGGAGTATATATGTTGGCTTCGCTTGAGCTGTAAGTCGTAGTATCCAGAAACTCTATTGAGCCTTAAGACTCTGTCTTGACATTTCAACTCTGCACCAATTACAGACAACGCCACGCAACATCCGCTACGCATTCGAAGCGCAGCAGTGACTATGGTCAGGTTGCATCACTTTCTTATCCTCGCATGTCTTCAATCGACAAGTTCTTGCAATATCGCCAATATGCCGACCGCTACCTTGGCATTGTCGTATGTAAATTGGACGAGGTTGCCTCAATGTGCTGTGAGTGCGTCCCCGGCAGATTGACTCCTCTTGCACTGGTCACAACATTGTGATAGCTTTGAGACCTGATTGTCCTCCAGGTACCCTGCTTGGCCATGAACTGCTCAAGCTCCAACCCGACGTGTATACACAATTGCGACAATGACGAGGCAAGGAATTACGGCTCGGCATGTGTTCTAGCGTCCTGCAGTTTGGTAGAAGCTTTCGGTATGGCTTTAAGTACGCTAGTTTCACTTCATGGAATCCCTCAAACTAATACCGGCTGTGTTGTTAGTCGCTTGGAACCTTACCGAGATGACGTGTAACAGCCAGAGAAGAGACCGATCCGCGGAGTTTATTGCCACCAATATCGCACTTGGCGTTATTGGAGTTGTCGTCGTATCCGCCCGCCTTATTTTCAAGCAGGGCTTTTCGGCGACGGGAAGGCTCAGCTCGGATGACTGGGTTCTCATTGCCATTGTATTGATCGGGTTACCTTGCATCGCATTTAATATTTTCGGCTTAACTGCTCATGGACTAGGCAGAGATGTCTGGACGCTCCGACCTACCGAGGTTTCTCGTTTCGCGTTCTACTTCTACGTTATGGAAATTCTATACCTGACGCTAGTGTCGCTGATTAAATTGAGCCTGTCGCTATTCTATCTCTCAATATTTCCTGGACGCTTCGTGCGACGCCTCCTGTTGGGCACCATCGCGTTTCATGTTTTATTCGCAGTCGTTATTGTGTTCATTACAATATTTCAATGCTCTCCAACCAACTACTACTGGACGAAATACAGCGAAGATGCCTATGCTGGCCGCTGCATCAATGCGAACGCTTCCGGATGGACTCACGCTTCCGTGAATGTGGCCGGAGATATATGGATGATTGCCATTCCTCTGAATCAAGTACGAAAGCTTAGGCTTCATTGGAAGAAAAAGATTGGGGCCATTATCATGTTCATGACAGGAATACTGTAAGTAACTGCTCTTTTGTGTGCGCCATATTTATCTTCAATCTTAAACTCGGAGTGTTTCGTATATATCGGCTAACGGACACTTTGGGCAGCGTTACAATCATCTCTATATTGCGAATGCAGTCTCTTCTATACTTCGCCAAGTCAAACAACCCGACTTGGGATCAATGGCCCATTGCGTTATGGTCTACGATTGAAATCAACGTCGGCGTCATCTGTACTTGTTTACCCTCCATCCGTCTGATTCTCGTGCGCCTATTTCCCGGCGTTGACTCGAATGCTTCGCCACAGACTTCTCACCCGGAGCATGAACAGTGGCATTCAAGCAAGAGTACTGAGCTAAGACACCGGGATGGTGAACTGTTAACTATGGAGCTACCGAGAATAGACTCAAACATGAGGGCCAGCTCTTGAACCTGTCCGGTGGCGGGATGGATTGGCGGCGACATCTTGGCTGCTCTCCCTCCCGATACCGAAAGCCGCGGGTTCTCTGTGACTCTTAAGCGCTCTGCTATATATTCCATGCACACACTAAAGCCCTCCACTGGACCTATTGCAATGCAACTACGGTCGTTGAGCGGGAGCCAGACGACGGGTGAGTATGAGTTGAGGGGGCAGGATTTATGAAGGAAGGGCTGCTCAATATCCGTCGGAACCAACACCGACCTTATTGCCATTGATGTAGATGATGACTCGATCACGAGGTTTGTCACCGGGGTGGAGCACGCCGGTGATGTTCTTAAGAACCTTATGTTCGTAGAGGACATAGCCGTACGACTGGCCCAGAGACTCCATAGCCGCAGGGCTATGAGAGTCCCTCTGTGGCTGATACGAACGAGTACCAAAGAGCGAAAGGACGGGCTTAAGGGAGAACGCGTCCACTTTGGCAACCCTGGGAAGCGCCGGCACCTTGGGGATGCTTCCAGAATGTGCGTACTTTGTGATCATATCGCGGAGCCTGTAATAAATCTCGGTCGGCCTGCCAGTCTCATCCAGCGGCGCGCCATAGTCATAACTTGAGGTGACAGCCGTGGTCGGGTTCGCCCCGGTGCTGCCGCTCTCGAAGCCAAAGTTGGTACCACCGTGAAACATGTATATGTTGAAGGAGTTACCGTTCTTTAGGATCCATTCAAGGTTATTAATGTGTGTGTCAATCCTGTTTTTGTCGGCAGATCCGTTGCTATGAGTGACGGAGGCAGACCAATTGTCGAACCACTGAAGCCAGTACTCGCCGTACAGACGAGGTCCCAGCATAGTAGGGTCAGTGACGTATTTGTCTAGAGCCTTGAAACCATCTTTCGGGTCGCGGCCATCCACAACCGCGAGGACGCCGTGTAACGTCCCTCCGGCCAAGTAACCTTTGCCGCCGCCATCGTTGGTGTACAAAAAGACTTCAAAATTGTCTCTCAGAATGCCCGCCATTCTTTGGAGGTAGGTCTTGTCACCGCCAAAACTGCCATACTCGTTTTCCAGCTGAGCCATAAGGATAGGGCCACCTTGTGTCAAGCTTCGAAATCGATCGATCAATCGATTTCGATTTCGATCATATCGATCAGCATCGTCACTTGATCGATATCGATCGATAAGCAGTCACTTATGATCGATTTGATCGTCGATCGGCATATTTTGAAGAAGAGTTCCGGGTAGGTTGCAGCCGACGAAGCGAAAACGTCGGTTCCAGTCAGAAGGTTCCATGTGAGACATCACACAATCATGGGGGCGTAATCGCCTAGACAAAATTTGCGACCATATGGCAATCTGACCATTCCCTTTTCGGCCATTGTTTACATCCTGCGCGATGCCAAGCATATCCAACCAACCCACCTGTCTGCTCCTCGATAAAAATGAATCTCGAGACCGGGGAGAGTTTTTGCAGTAAATGCGCAAGATTCTATATCGCCGATGACTTCCAAATTAACAAACAGGGGAAGCGAAACAAAACTTGCAAGCGCCACACAAAAAAACGCGTCACGTCGTTCGACGCTTGGGATGATTTCATTGCTCTTCTTCGGAATTGGAAGAAACCAGTACGTGAATACACACGCGCTAATCCGGCTGGCACGATTAACGGGTAGATCATCAGTACGATTCTGACAGTCTCTTCTGTATAGGACCAAAACACTACTCTGAATGGGAATTTTACGTTCTGCCTGGATGCTCTCCCGGTCAATTTCGGCTTTCTACGCGTTCTTAGCAGTGCCCACGGCAACGAGAGCAATACCTATTTTGACAGATTTCCCAGATCCGAGGTTAACACGGCAATGCGTGAACTGAGTGACATAATTTGGAAAGCAGGAGGATTTCGCTTCAAACACACGGGAACTAATCAAAATTTCGCGTATACCTATCACTGTTCGCAAGATCTGATGCACGCAAGAAGCTATCAATCCGCCGTTGAGGCAGAGAAGCAGCGGGATGGCCGCAGTATGGCGCGATTCCCGTGCAAGAGTAAGCTCAATATGCGGCCATGCTTGCAAGACCGAACCCTTAGCCTTTCAATTCACCACGAATGGCATACGCCGTATGAAGATATCGAACTGCCACCAATGGTGCAGGGACTAATTAACTCGCGCGTTTCAAGCAAGACGCCTTCAGAAATCTACCGCGAGCTTCGAGATATTCCAGAAGCGAGAACAGTAACAAGACATCAAGTCTATTATCTCTGGCAGAAGGCAAACTCGGAGATCTGGCGCCGAGATGCTGATCCTTTGGTGTCCGCGACGATGCTCCTTTCCGAGGACCATCGCTATCGCGACCACCATAGTATCTTTACCGCAGGAAATGTAAGGGCACTAGGTTTTTTTGCTTCTGAGCCTATTATGAGGGTTACTAAGACGACTCCTCAATTAGTGATGGATGCCACGTATGGAACCAACAGCGGTGGGATGGACCTTTTTGCTGTTTTAGCCGAGGTCGAAGGCACCGGCGTTCCTCTCGCATACTGCCTCGTTGAACTGGTCAAGCCTCAGAATCCCACGGACACAAAACCATCCAGGGCAGACCCGGGAGCCATGACCCGCGTTATTCAACAGTTCCTAGAGCGACTGAAAGGCTATGGGCTCAATCCAGGGAGCTTCGCAATTGACAAAGATCCGGCGGAAATTGGGGCCGTTCATGCGGTATGGCCCGGCATCACGATTCAGCTTTGCTATTGGCATGTCAAGCGGGCTGTCAGCACGAAGCTGAATTCATCCAAAGGCGCAAACGTGCTGAGCCACTACCGTCCGGAAGAAGCGCAACAGTTAATTCCGCACCTCGAGATTTGCTGGGGCTCTATTCCTATCCGGCGACCGGTCAGCCATCGATACGGCAGGTGCGATTGTCCGTCAAAAGATGAAAGTATTGAAGCGAATGGGAGACTGGAACCAGCAACAAAAGAGGAGCGAGATACAGTTCTTGAAATATTCTGCCGCCATTTCAACCTCCATCCGCTGATCCCAGATCTCAATGGCACCTACAAATCCTCGAGTACGCTGCATCGAGAATGTGCGGTTGAGATGTATACGTGGTGTAAACTTCGTGGGTATTATCGTCTCTGGGCGTACCTGTACGTTAACTGGTATTGCAAGGAGCAGTGGAAGCTATGGGCGCGAGCGGCTGATCCCAGTCAAATCCCCGTAGTGAAGACGACGATGATTGCCGAGTCACATTGGCGAACGCTGAAGCATGACTATCTTCATCGATTCAACCGACCGCGCGTGGACCTAGTCGTGTGGATTTTGACATCCCGCGTCCTTCCTGATGCAGTTCATCGGATGAGAGCCATTTCGCGGGGCGAGTTTCGAATATTCAAAGCCCGGTGGCGGGAGGCATTCAAGAGGCAGTGGAGAAAGGAATCTTGCAAGGCCGTTGATCCAGAGAAGCTGAGGGAATACCATACCGATCCTGTCAATTGGGTGTGTGCTTGCAAGTCCTTTTTGCTTAGTCGCTTCCTTCTTTGCAAGCATGTCGTGCATTGCTTTGAGTCACCGGGCGCAGAATTTTTTGAAAGTGTTCGTCGGCGAACGACGTACCCTTTCTGGAAAGACGAAGGACTAAATCTGTTGCCTGAATACGTGCCGCGAGTGGAAATACCTCAGCGACTCCCGGAGAACGATTCTAAAGAGTTGGCATTCGATTCCGAGAGTGATTCAGGGCGAGATGAGGATGCTGATGATGAGCCAGATGTGGTGCCCATCGCGATCAAGGTTGAGGAGTTCAGAAAAAAGATGAGGGATGTTATGGCACTTTTTGATGAGCAAGTGGTGAAAGGAAGTGAAAAGTTTATTGAACGATTTATAGCTTCAAACGAAATTAATTGTACTTTATTGGAGGAAGTTGCGCGTTGTCAAAATAGGCGGAGAATGCCTCAAACTTGGGGGAGATACCGTCATCCAGCGACGTGTACCTCAAGTGAATTTAGAAAGACAGAGTTTTGATTGGCTGATATTCCCGGGCCGCCAGTTTTCCACATGATCGCATATTTTGTCTAGGCGATTACGCGCACTTGCTGAGCACCAGACGCGACTTTCAGTGCCGTCGGACGCGTCATTGCTGGAGACGCCAAACTAATGGTGCGCTCTGCCGATATTTCTCCGGGCAGGGGATTTTGTGAAGTGCCACGCCCCAGTTTCTGGATACCCATTTTGTGACTTGATTACTTGCATGCTTCTCATGGCTCATCGGCTGCCCAGCAGGAGGACTCCGTAGCCCGAGTTGTCGCAGAGCATCTGAAGTCGTTTGCCAACCGTCTTACGATAGTGGAATTTTTCTCTTCGTGTATCTTTCACGTCTTGTTCAATAACTCCACAGTCACTGCATACAACTAGGGAAGAAAAAGCTCTATGGCGATGGACGAGTTTTTAGTACCCTTCGATTTCGCTATTTTGGCGGACTTTACATCTTGTTCGTATTGCAAATAAAGCTGGTACCGCAATACCCTGTGAAAACGCTAAGTAGGGCCATCGGCTGGTGCAAGCCGTTCTAGGCGCCATTACCGCTGATGGACGCGTTATGGACGCGTTTTCCTTGGTAATTGCCTAATATGTCACAGGTTTACTATTAAAGTTATAAAATTTCACGCGTTTCAAAAATTCGTTCTGAGCTGGTGGTGGTTTTTTTTTTTTTTTAACACAGCCCAGGTCTATTAATACGAAGCCTAGGTCTCAAAGCAGATTCTCATTTCTGGATCAAAGAGACATGTCTCTGCAGAGGCCGGGACTGCTGGACCAAGTCAACTCAAGACTAGAGTCTAATATTAATAATACAGTACGTATTAATACGTACAAGTGCTGGGAATGTTCATATTTGAGGTTGACGAGCTTTTGGCCAGCAGGGAGCACAGGTTTTGTGGGCTGTCACCGACACTGTCGGTCAGGACAACCAATCAGCTTTTCGTCCTTCGCACACACAGCGGAAGTATTAATACTAATATTTGTTTATCCCTTACTTTAGTAATGGACACCTGGTTAACATTAGGTCTATGCACAGTTAGAGATGCAGACGGCAACACGTTGGAGGTTGAATAGCGCGGGCATGCTGAGGAAGACCACTTTACAGCGCACCTGCTGAGTTGTATGCCTCTGTGCATTCGACCCACCTCTTGTGCTGGTACTCGCTGGACGCACCAGCTCGCCTATCGCCAATGCTTCCAGTCTCTGGCCGGTGGATTTATGTCAGCCCTGTTCAAGTCACGATGCTAGAAAACACAAGTCAACAGACGTCATGCAATTCGGCTTTAAGGACAATGCCTTTGTCATTCTATTAAGCACGGCTTATGATGGTTGGGAGGCCCCTAAAGAGAAGCTTCGTCATCAGCTGGCAAAGTCGTCCACAAGTGCAAAGACAGCCAGAGTCCCATTTCAAGGGCAGGCTACCAGAGTGCTTGAGATCCCCCTGTTGATTGATGCATACAACAACATGAATGGAGTCGATATCGGAGATCAATTACGTTCAGAGTTCCAGACTGGGAGGAGACTTCGACGAGGTGGTCAGCAAGTTCTTCTGTACCTGTTTCTACTTGGAATGAGGATCCGTAATAGTTGGTTTTTACGAGACTGATAACGGGACAGAAGTAGCGATCACAAACCCATACCTACTTCAACGTCACGGCTGGGGTAAACCAATTACGAGTCAGAATAGATTTCGAAAGCGCCTCTATTTTGAGATCTTCGAGAGGTTTGGTCGGCAGGTGGACCTTCGAAATAGTGGGTTGGCAAGTTCTGAAGAATCTGCTGCTGCCCAAGGTTCCATGCATAACCACTTGAAGGTACATCTCACGGAACGTGGCATTTGTGCCTTTTGCTCTTCAAAACGACGAAATACATTACTAAATCAATCACAACTAGTAAAACGGCCACCCCAGAAACACTCTGTTATCACAGGGTGTCGGAAATGCGCGTTGCGTTGTGTAGTAATTCGAAAAGGAACTGTTGGGATCAGTGGCATTCTAAAGGTTGACATCGCGGTGGACTGAGGTTTGTATGTACTTTTTTGTACCAGTGGGTCGATGACATGGGTTCTGGCCCATCCGATTGGCCCCTAGCTTGTTCTCTCCAAAACGTAATAATTTAGTGCTCAAGGAGATAGCCTCGTGGAATACTAGAAAAACTCGCTATTGGGAAGATGATTGCCCCTCGTCCTCGGACCCTTACGCTACGAATTTCCACATATTCATGATATCACCAACTCACACTCCTCTCATCCTTACCAGCTCGTCCAACTTTGCAATGCACTGCGGCAGATATTCCTTTACCCCATACGCAGCAAGGTAGTCTCTTTCCTCAACTAAATCACTCAACGCCACCTTGACCCAATCATCCGCCTGCTCCCTCCGATGGGTTCTGACTTACAACCTCGCCCTTGATTTGACTGGCCCAGGTCCGTCGGCAGGCTTACAGCGGTTTGAGACCCGAGCGCTCCGGCGCACTCTGAAATTGTGGCTTAGCGAGGCCGAAGTGTCGCGTGAGAGGAACTGCGTGTACCACGTGCTGGACCACGACTACACTGAAGCTCATATTTCGCTAAAGGCGTTGAAGGCGCGAGATTTGGCTCAGGTCCACGTTCTGAAGGAGATATCCAGCGAGTTGGCGGTCGATGTCTTCCTCGCGCTACTAGAAAAGGAGCAGATGGGAAGCTGCGAGTACAACCATTGGGACAGGAGGTACGCCAGGTATAATTACTACAACGACGACGACGATGACGATGAACCCAGCTATCACAACCTCGATGAAGTTTTCCAGACGAGCTATGCAGTGAAGACCCTTGTCGACTTGGAGGGCCATGTGGTGACGCAGGGCCTGCACCTCCATGAAGATGACATCCTCCAAGAAGACTGCTTCGAGGACCTTGAAGCGGAAGAGGAGTACGAAGGGTATATGGGTAACTCGGTGTGTCTCTATTGGCTGCTGAATTCGAAGCTAGCTCCAGGATTACTGTTAAGTGCTGGATGTACTAACTCGGTTTTTTTAGGGCCCAACGGCGACGCACTGGTATCGAGTGACGGTACGCCGCCCCTTAATCATATTTGCCATCGCTGGTCACCACTCACTCCTCAAATATCTAGGCTGTCGTCATCGTTCCCCGTGATTCGCTTGTGTCTTTCTTTAATTCCTACGATCGTTCTGGGTACTTTTCATCCCACGAGAACCTAAAGGCACAGATCCGGTATTTGGCTCGAGCATGTTTGCAGCCACAGGCCCCCGAGTCTTCGGTCAACACGCTGGTAAAACTATCTGAGCAGGCGTGGAACAACTGCGACAAGACCACCAACGGCTTTGGCGCGCAGGAACCGTCGATTGATGGGGACGGCATACGGGACGTCCTTAAGGCTGCGATCCAGCACAGAAAATATACTTTCTTTGAAGAGGCTGCTGGCCATCACCAAGGCCTTCTGCCGCTGGATTTCTTTGTCTGGATGCGGCAGTGGTTGAGTACTGGCAGCAGTGGCACTAATGGACGGTTTAATGCTATTCGAAGGGGGTACGCTTGCCGGATCATGTTGCCCTTTCGAGAGCTAACTATAGTAGGATATCCTCTGCCATTTCCTCATACCCTTATTTCGCCGACCAATTTAGGGCCATCACGAACTTCGTGCCCATTCCAAATGAAGCTTTGACTCCTGACACTTGTGCCACTCCTGATTACATTCTGGACTGGGCTCGTGAAAAACTCCGCTTCTGCCTGGATGCCTGCGCGTCCAAGTATTTAGTCTGATGGTCCCCAGCCTTTGCCTGGAGCTGTCTGAGAAAATGAGCAGTCTTTTTTCGAAGTTCGTCTCCGCCCAAGTCCGTCTCGAGTGTTGCTAACAAGGTACGGATATTTTTGTTGTGTTTGCTTAGATCGCCTTCAGTCTTGTCCTTGCGCGCGAACCCGTCTGGATATTGCCTTCCGAAGTCGTACTGAATAACAGTCTTACTAATAATGACATCTCCTAGCAAGATCTCATCTTGGTTATAATGAGGCGCGCCGCCACAGATCCCCACCAGAAACACTAGTCGTAGGGCGACGTAGCTCGATCGCATGCTGGCGGCTGCGGCAGCAGCGCTGACTTTGCCCATGCCAGGTAAGAGCGCTAGTACAACGCTATGCTTGCCAATGCGACCAGTCTTGTAGGCATTATCGTCCCTGGCTGCTCTCCCAAACTTGTCTCCATCTCCGTCCCAGAACTGGTCAAAGAGGAGGGCTACCGCATTATACTCGAGTGGCAAAGCGCAAATGATCGCGATCTCAAAGTCCCCGCGGCAGGAGGGTCGAAGAGCCGTCATCGTAACGGTGCTCGCAATCGCCAGAGAATGCGCTGCTTCGAAATTTGTCGTTCATTTAGTGCCTGCTTATTGCATTTCATTCCATCTCCCATGCTTCTGAGAATCGACTGTATCGTCTCGTCGTCGAAAATGCTGCAACTGTGGATGAATTGTGCAGCTTTGGGGGTTGGGAATTCTGATATCGAATGCTTTTAATCATGCTCCGCAGGATTATTCCACATCGTCGCTGGGACAATGTTGATGTTCCGCAGATGTGTTGTGCATTGGTGCCTGATTTGGCCCGGAACTCACCAACCAGGATACATTGGGCATAGGTGGCGCCGCCTAATAATCTCGACAGGTACATACGCCCAAGTGGAACACTCAGCCGCACCTTACGGCTCCGACCTCAGGCTGCATAATTGTCAGAAATACGGAGGCACCAAAGTGTCACGGAGAGAGCTGTATCCTTTTAAATGTCATTAAAATTGATTATTGTTGTTATTGTTGTTATTGTTTTTTTTTTTTCCCTCTAAAAACATGGACAGCTGGTTTCTCATATACTGAACCGGTTTCCGTTCTGTGACGGAGCGCCACCACATAGCTACCTTGTTGCCAATCTAAATTGGCGGGGCATAGAGGTAACTTTTTTTCCGATTCAAAGTGCATTTTCCTAATCAGCATGCCCCCCGTGTCCAACTTTGGGCACGGGGCACCCGGTCGGCCCGCCATCCCATGATGACAATGGGATGATTGGTTGGGTCCAGGCAGCGATTTGGTTCCGTGGAGGGAAGTGGCCTCCGGGTTTTGTATTTTTCCGATCCATTGTCGGTTCACATCTCCGTCCCCCAAACAGTCCAACCATTGCTTCCTTCACACCTACACAAACTTTAGACACAACGGACTTCCTGATGAGATGGACCAGGGCGAAAAAGAGCCCGTTGAGGAAAGCGCTATCTGGAATGAACTCAATGCCTTCCGCACTTCGTTCAATTCGATTTGCAAAGGCAGAAGCATCATCTGTAACCCTGACATCCTTGGCCAGCTCGGCGATACAGGTAAGGCGGACTGCTCACCTTGACTGCCTTTCTAACTGCTGCAGATCTTCGGCGGCTTTCACTCAATCTATTAGTTGCGCTGCAAAATCTTCCAGCGATCAATGCGGTTCCCTCCAGGACGGGACCCGGCACTGTTGAAAGTGATGTACTGAGACTCTTGTCCGCCGTGACGGCGGACAATTTCGACTTTAATCGTGTCAAAAGACTGTTAAAAGAAGCACTTACAGACAAGCCTCGAGATACACTAATATGGGAGCTTGTGTCAAGTGCCGCCGTCGAATCCACTCCGCCGCCTCGGGCGATGCCTTCGTCGACTCAACAAACGCCGTGGAGTCAGAACACCAGCAGCTTTGTGAACTCGTCGGAATCTCGCCAAAATGTGGATCCAGTCCTTAAACAGGAACTCGAACATCTCTACGTTGGACTTCCCAATTTCCATGAGGCTTTCTTTGGGGACATGCCGGAACTCGACGTGGTTTCGGAGGCGGTCTTCCGCAAGTGTACTGAAGGCGACAACCCACTTTTCAAGGAGGGCTGGAGTGGATGGCCAGCACGCGCCAAAGAGAGCGACGTGCTGACTTGGATTGACGGCTTAATCTTGAAGCTGGAAGTATTCGCGGGCGACCGCATTTCGACTTCGCCGGCTAGGCGAAAGCTCTTGGCGCAGCCGAGGACACCGCTGGAGGGCTCCACAGGCAAGCGCAGCATGGATATCGGCTTCGTTGACAGTGAGATCACATACAAACCTGACACTACGGATTCAAGGTATCGTTGGGCACACATTCTTGTTGCCGGTGAATTAAAAAGCAACCCAAAGGCCGACATCCCATCGATTGCATGGATTGATCTCGCCAGGTATGCGAGAGAGGTACTCGCCGCTCAAGATACCCGCCGCTTCGTCTTGGGTTTTACTCTCTGCGGGCCTCTTATGAGGGTATGGGAGTTCGACAGGCTCGGGGGGATCGCCTCCGAACAATTCGACATCAACAAGGAGGAAGGTGGGCTACAGTTTGTGACTACAATTCTGGGGTTTCTACGGATGAACGAGGAGATGCTTGGATTTGATCCTACCATAATAACAGCCGGGGGCCAGAAATATATCGAGATTGAACGCAACGGTCAGCCAGAGCGTCTCATCCTTGGCGAGGTCATGAAGCGCGCACCATGCATCGCTGGCCGAGCGACAACTTGTTGGAAAGCTCATCGCAAAGATGACCCGCATACACCACTTGTCATAAAGGACTCGTGGCAGTACACCGACCGGGACGAAGAGGGCGATCTGATCCAAGAAGCGACTGAGAAAGGTGCAATTAACGTTGCCCGATACTATCACCACGAGACTGTCCGCGTCCGCCATTCTGATGACGAAATCCGAAATAATGTTCGAAAGAGACTAGACGTCACCAAAGCAACGAATTACCGCTCAGGGCGTGCGATGTTGCCGTCGAGTACCAGCGCGTTGAGTATTTCACGCAAAGGGCGAAGCAGCAGCTCCGGGGTGAAGCGTCCATCAAGCGAAACTGATGCCGCTCTGCCACCGAGCAAGCGATCTTGTTCGGCATCTCCAACAAAACCCAACCCGGACGCGCTGTCAAATCGGATACATCGACGTGTCATTCTTCGAGACTATGGGAAGCCGATCTACAAGGCAAGCTCCCGTGCGGCCCTACTTGCTGCTCTAGTGGGCTGCATTGAAGGTCACGAATCCTTACACAAGGCTGGCTTCCTCCACAGAGACATCTCCATTAATAATCTCATGATGAATGAGAATAAGGAGAACCCTTCTTGGCGAGCCTTCTTGATCGACCTTGACCTTGCTATAAGGGAGCACCGAGACGGGGCTTCGGGAGCAATGGGAAAGACCGGTACTAGGGCGTTCATGGCCATCGGTGCATTACTGGGGGAACAGCATTCTTTCATGCACGATTTAGAGTCGTTTTTCTGGGTGCTCTTCTGGATATGCATACATTACAATGGGCCAGACGACAGCAGGCCTGTGCAGCGATTTGAAAAGTGGAATTACGCGGAGACGGCTGAGTTAGCAGAGTTGAAGAAGGGTCAGGTGTCCCATGAACAAGATTTCATTAGGACTACGAGCGAATACTTCACAACACTCTATACGCCGTTGATACCCTGGGTTAACAAGCTGCGCAAGGTGGTGTTTCCCAATGGCAGGAGATGGGAGAAGGAGGACAATCGGTTGTATTTGCGGATGAAGGATGTTCTCCACGATGCTATAACGGATCCCGCTGCGGCCAGCCCTTCAGTTGCGACGACGCCTTAAATAAAGTCTCCCGGTGCCGCATCATTCCACAGCAATGAAAGACTTTGGTCGTCTACATGCCAGAACTCAACCCTACCGTGAACCCCGACCTCGTAATACTTGATGACAAACTAGAAATCGGGGCGTTGCTGCAAGATTTGGGACTGTCGTACGTCATTAGTAACCGGCCCACTCCATCACAGCAACCCCCTTGTAAAGCCATTGTCGCAGATGGAGCGGACTATGTCGCCAAGGCTGGAGTGCCCAGACAGCCAATATGCTCAGCCATTTACCTTCGTAATCCTTCACCCATACGCGACTTCCCTTGATAAGCTCGCTTGACAGCAACTTCCCTAATTGTTCAGCATCAGGACTCTGGCAAAACTCTCCGTCATTTTGAGGCATTCCATGCCAACACAGCAAGGGAAACAGAGCCCGAGCCCCGGTTCGGCAGAACTTCGGAGGATATGCGGCAACAGGAAGTAGTGCGGAGTGAAGTGCGCGTAATCGCCTAGACAAAATATGCGATCATGTGGAAAACTGGCGGCCCGGGAATATCAGCCAATCAAAACTCTGTCTTTCTAAATTCACTTGAGGTACACGTCGCTGGATGACGGTATCTCCCCCAAGTTTGAGGCATTCTCCGCCTATTTTGAAAACGCGCAACTTCCTCCAATAAAGTACAATTAATTTCGTTTGAAGCTATAAATCGTTCAATAAACTTTTCACTTCCTTTCACCACTTGCTCATCAAAAAGTGCCATAACATCCCTCATCTTTTTTCTGAACTCCTCAACCTTGATCTCGATGGGCACCACATCTGGCTCATCATCAGCATCCTCATCTCGCCCTGAATCACTCTCGGAATCGAATGCCAACTCTTTAGAATCGTTCTCCGGGAGTCGCTGAGGTATTTCCACTCGCGGCACGTATTCAGGCAACAGATTTAGTCCTTCGTCTTTCCAGAAAGGGTACGTCGTTCGCCGACGAACACTTTCAAAAAATTCTGCGCCCGGTGACTCAAAGCAATGCACGACATGCTTGCAAAGAAGGAAGCGACTAAGCAAAAAGGACTTGCAAGCACACACCCAATTGACAGGATCGGTATGGTATTCCCTCAGCTTCTCTGGATCAACGGCCTTGCAAGATTCCTTTCTCCACTGCCTCTTGAATGCCTCCCGCCACCGGGCTTTGAATATTCGAAACTCGCCCCGCGAAATGGCTCTCATCCGATGAACTGCATCAGGAAGGACGCGGGATGTCAAAATCCACACGACTAGGTCCACGCGCGGTCGGTTGAATCGATGAAGATAGTCATGCTTCAGCGTTCGCCAATGTGACTCGGCAATCATCGTCGTCTTCACTACGGGGATTTGACTGGGATCAGCCGCTCGCGCCCATAGCTTCCACTGCTCCTTGCAATACCAGTTAACGTACAGGTACGCCCAGAGACGATAATACCCACGAAGTTTACACCACGTATACATCTCAACCGCACATTCTCGATGCAGCGTACTCGAGGATTTGTAGGTGCCATTGAGATCTGGGATCAGCGGATGGAGGTTGAAATGGCGGCAGAATATTTCAAGAACTGTATCTCGCTCCTCTTTTGTTGCTGGTTCCAGTCTCCCATTCGCTTCAATACTTTCATCTTTTGACGGACAATCGCACCTGCCGTATCGATGGCTGACCGGTCGCCGGATAGGAATAGAGCCCCAGCAAATCTCGAGGTGCGGAATTAACTGTTGCGCTTCTTCCGGACGGTAGTGGCTCAGCACGTTTGCGCCTTTGGATGAATTCAGCTTCGTGCTGACAGCCCGCTTGACATGCCAATAGCAAAGCTGAATCGTGATGCCGGGCCATACCGCATGAACGGCCCCAATTTCCGCCGGATCTTTGTCAATTGCGAAGCTCCCTGGATTGAGCCCATAGCCTTTCAGTCGCTCTAGGAACTGTTGAATAACGCGGGTCATGGCTCCCGGGTCTGCCCTGGATGGTTTTGTGTCCGTGGGATTCTGAGGCTTGACCAGTTCAACGAGGCAGTATGCGAGAGGAACGCCGGTGCCTTCGACCTCGGCTAAAACAGCAAAAAGCTCCATCCCACCGCTGTTGGTTCCATACGTGGCATCCATCACTAATTGAGGAGTCGTCTTAGTAACCCTCATAATAGGCTCAGAAGCAAAAAAACCTAGTGCCCTTACATTTCCTGCGGTAAAGATACTATGGTGGTCGCGATAGCGATGGTCCTCGGAAAGGAGCATCGTCGCGGACACCAAAGGATCAGCATCTCGGCGCCAGATCTCCGAGTTTGCCTTCTGCCAGAGATAATAGACTTGATGTCTTGTTACTGTTCTCGCTTCTGGAATATCTCGAAGCTCGCGGTAGATTTCTGAAGGCGTCTTGCTTGAAACGCGCGAGTTAATTAGTCCCTGCACCATTGGTGGCAGTTCGATATCTTCATACGGCGTATGCCATTCGTGGTGAATTGAAAGGCTAAGGGTTCGGTCTTGCAAGCATGGCCGCATATTGAGCTTACTCTTGCACGGGAATCGCGCCATACTGCGGCCATCCCGCTGCTTCTCTGCCTCAACGGCGGATTGATAGCTTCTTGCGTGCATCAGATCTTGCGAACAGTGATAGGTATACGCGAAATTTTGATTAGTTCCCGTGTGTTTGAAGCGAAATCCTCCTGCTTTCCAAATTATGTCACTCAGTTCACGCATTGCCGTGTTAACCTCGGATCTGGGAAATCTGTCAAAATAGGTATTGCTCTCGTTGCCGTGGGCACTGCTAAGAACGCGTAGAAAGCCGAAATTGACCGGGAGAGCATCCAGGCAGAACGTAAAATTCCCATTCAGAGTAGTGTTTTGGTCCTATACAGAAGAGACTGTCAGAATCGTACTGATGATCTACCCGTTAATCGTGCCAGCCGGATTAGCGCGTGTGTATTCACGTACTGGTTTCTTCCAATTCCGAAGAAGAGCAATGAAATCATCCCAAGCGTCGAACGACGTGACGCGTTTTTTTGTGTGGCGCTTGCAAGTTTTGTTTCGCTTCCCCTGTTTGTTAATTTGGAAGTCATCGGCGATATAGAATCTTGCGCATTTACTGCAAAAACTCTCCCCGGTCTCGAGATTCATTTTTATCGAGGAGCAGACAGGTGGGTTGGTTGGATATGCTTGGCATCGCGCAGGATGTAAACAATGGCCGAAAAGGGAATGGTCAGATTGCCATATGGTCGCAAATTTTGTCTAGGCGATTACGCCCCCATTTGTGAGTTAACTCATGAGTCCGAGTTAAACTCATAAGTGGGTTACAGCTGGGTCGTAACTCATATGAGTGAGTTATGAAGGCCGAAACTCATGAGTTAACTCAAATGCCCAGGTATGAGTATAGAATGACCATAAGCGTGAGTATTCGCTCTTCAACTTCTTCAGTGATTATTTTTACCGTGTCCAACTTTCGCTCAATTGTAGCGTACATGCATTTGATATAATCTCTAGACAAGAAATACAAAAAGTCCTCCGTGTATGGATTTCAAGATTGCGCCGCTGTTTAACTCAAGACAGTTCGGTCCATCAACGTTCCCTTGCTTACAGGGCAACGACGAAAGCGACGGCAGCCAAGACCATGCCAAGACCAGCACCGACACGACCTGAGCCGGCAACGACAGGAACAGAGCCAGTGGGCTTGGTAGGAACCACACCACCCGTGCCAGTGACGGTAGGAAGAGGGTTGCCACCAGCGGGAGTAGTAGGGGCAGGTTTGTTGGGTGAACTACCGGTAGGAGTGGGCAAAGCGATGTTGGGAATGGTCATTTGGGTCGAAATAGTCTCAGTGCTGCTGTTCTTGGTAACTGTCGTAGCAACATTGATGGTAGTATAAGGAACCTGAGTGATGCGAGGAGTGCCAGTGACAGTGATGATCTGAGTGATAGTGGCAGGACCGGTAGCAATAACAGGGTTCTGGGGAATGTAAGCTCCGCAAATGCCCTGGTAGAAAGCGATAGCCTCATAGGCGGCGTTACCGTTCTCGTGAGCGTAGATGCAGTTGAAAATGTCCGTGACGAACTCCTCGCCAGGGCAGATGCACTTGGGGTTCGTGTTGTCCTTGCAGTCAGACTTGAACTCCAAGAAGGTGTTGAGACACGAAGGGAGAACGGGAGGGCAAGGAGGACTCTGAGTAGGCTTGGGAGGCTGGCTGGTAGCAATCCTGGGCTTCTCGCTGGTAGATTGCTCCTTCTTGGTGGTCTGATACTGGGGAGGAAGGTTGACAGTGGTAGAGATTCCCTGGGTGCGGGTGCGAGTCTCTGTAACTGGGCAGATGGTGGTGCTCACAGGTACAGTGACAGTAACAATGTGAGTTCCATTCTTTCCAGGGCACTCGGTCACCGTAGGTCCACAGCTAGTGATGGTCTTGGTGGAAGTTGTGAAGACAGTAGAGGTAGAGTCATAGGTGGTGACAAAAGTGGTGGCAGGAGTAGTTGCGGGAGTAGTCTGCTGTCCGGGGGTGGTCTGCTGTCCAGGAGTAGTAGTTTGCTGTCGCGGAGTAGTTTGCTGTCGAGGAGTAGTCTGCTGTCCAGGCATGGTAGAAGTGGTATCCTGACCCGGCTTGGTGGAAGTAGTGTCCTGACCTGGCTTGGTGGTAATTGTGTCCTGTCCCGGCCGGGTTGTGGTCTGGAGTGTGGTAGCAGGAGTGGTCTGCTGGCCTGGCTGGGTGGTGGTAGTAGTCTGGATCACCTTCGTAGTAGTGGTTCCCGGAACAGTGTAGCGAGAAGTAGATGGCTTCTGTGTGGGCTTGCCGCAGTGCCACTTGATCTTGTGGCAAGAGACCTTGCACTTCTTCTTGAATGTGAGGCCCCTCTTGGGAATCTGCTTGGGATAGATGACCCGGACCTTCTTAGCACCACCACACTGCTTGTTAACAATAGTTGAACCACCTTGCTTGCAGTTCGAAGTCTGCTTGCATACGCTGCCATCGGGCATGTCGTAGTGGAATTCAAGACGAGCATCGAACTCGGTGGACATCTCGAAACTGCCAATAGAGAATGCATCAATGCCGGCATCGGCACCAACGCTGATGGACAAACCAGCATCGTCATCCTCGTTGCAAGAACCAGAAATGAACTTTCCGGGACCAAAAGTGCGGCCCTGGAGCTCACCACGTTTGCCGTTGTTGTTCTCGCAGGACCAGCCACCAAAGTTAAACCGGCATAAGTGGTGAGAGTGCCGACAGCAACATCACTCCAGTCCCAATCGTTGTTCTGCTTTGGCGTGCACTTGTTTACGGTGTTTCCAGGGCAGGGGAATGTCTTAGCGCCAGTCCAACCCAAACCGAAGTCGAAGGAGGCACCGAGGCCGAAAGTAGCGGAAGCCTGCTGGACGCCAGCAGCGGTGACCAAAAGAGAAAGAGAGGACTTCATCTCGTTGAACTTATAAATATGTTCCGAAGTGTAGCGAGTGTTCTTCGATGTTATATAGCGGGAAAAAATTGTCAAATACCAAAAACCTGTTGTGATATATTATGTGAAACGGAGTCAAAGGAAACGAATGACTTTGACTGAGATGAGAAGGACGGAATTGTCCCAGAAAGGAAACGAAAAGAGAAACAAAGGACGACGAAGGTAAAGATTGATGAGAGACAGGACAAAAGTAGTTTTCAAACGTCGGGTGGTTGCGACATCTATATACTTGAAGTCGACAACTAGCAACTGTGATGTGATGGCGCCTTGGACTTACACGGACATCTCCTGTGTTTTGCCATGGCTTGCCGCTGAATCGGGATTTCTGAGTCTGTCGTGATCGAAACAGTCAACCCGAAGCAAAGAGAATATGGCCTTCGGCAGCCCCTGAGTCCCACACGTTAATTTTACTGGGGGCGCATTCAGATTCACTTGCATGACATGGCTCGATTTATAATTAACAGCGCCTTCCGATAGATGTGGGGAGTCTTTTGAGCAATCTCAGGCACAGAGCGGAGCAAAGCAAAGAGTCCATCCCTGGTGTAAGTTCTGGGTTTCAGGATACGAACTCCTGAATGCTCTCGTGTCCGTCCACCAAAAGACACGGAGGTGGCGATGCTATTATTCTAAGCACAAAAGCAAGGTGAGCATAATAGTAAGATTTTTTTTTCTTTTACCCATGAATGACAGCTGAATGGTCCCTGGAGTTGCATCAAGTAAAAGATGACGTCGATCAACCGGCCGTTGTTGTCTTGGCTAAGCAGATGTTGCGGGATATTATTACCATGCACGCTGCTATATTGAACATCTGTCGAATGGACAAAAATAACCTAGCCCGGCCTTCGCTTATCACGGTGCCGTACATGAATGATCCGTGCAGTAGATTCATTGCAACAGTGCTAGCCAGTCGCAATATACTAGTACCGAGTACCCTATTATCGCGTTTTGCGGTTCCAATGTTTTATTGCTACACAAAAGTTACTGAATTCAATAGCCTGTCAATTGCTTGTGTATCAATGTGCACTGGTTAGCCTTGGAGCCATTCCCCCAAGTGTCCAGAATCCTATCTACAGCATCTGGCGCGGCACCAGCCGTCCCTTACCCCGAGTCTCGTAGATCTGCCAAAGATATACCACTCCGCTGCTATGCCGAATTGCTGAGACGGCCCGTCGCTAATACGAACCGAATCGTTGCCTTCACCGCCCTCATGTCTGGTTTCCAGCTCGACTTGTCCGATGATTCTTTGCCTCCAAGAAAGAATGATTTGTTGCCTCGTTTCGTATCCGTGCATCCGAGCATTTCACCCCGATGCTGCGTCCACCTGCTGCAGCGGAATAGGAAATGCGCCACTGTCTCTTGTTCGCGCCGACAGGCACATGTATCTGTCGCCGTTGCTTTGATCCGATATAGTGAGTTGTTGAGCTTCGTACTGTGTTGTTTTCTGGTACTTCTGTCCAGGCAAATTCATGTACATCCACAATGACGTCCACCCTTGTCAGTGTCATCACGTCCATACCTCGCATCGTTGTTCACATCACCTCCATCACTCCCTCCCTGCCATTGATTGTAGGGCTGCGAGTGAAGTACGAAATCACGGCAGCGGATGGCAAACGGCCTATCTCCTCAAGGCTACAGGCCACATGTAGAGTCCCGTATTGGGTATTCGAACAAAGGAGACGCATGGCCATCCCGTACATCCCCAGTCATGCGAGATTAAATATGGATCCTTACGAGCGCGATTTATGCAGATATAGTGATAACCACAGAACGTAAGGCTGTTCCTCTTCTGCAGTTAGAGGAGTAGGCGTTGGGCATGGTGAGAGCGCAGAAGTTATCAGGGAAATGCAAGAACGGCGCTCATAAACTAAACAGGAAGCAGAACAATCTCGGGGCGGTGATCCTAGCCGTCAGTTCCCTTCAATTACAATCGCGGCACATTTATCACAGCGTGTTTAATCCCCTAAAATTGGAGAATTCATCAAATTAACTTCGCCGTCAAGACCCATACGTGCACCACTGTTACTTGTAATAGGGGGCGAGACTTAAAGAGGCGCTACAGGTCTGAATAAACTATTGAAACGCCAACCATCACTATCGAGTTCAAGTCGAGCTCCTACCCAAACTCATTGTAATCGTAATCACGAGCCACCAGACAATCCAAGGAGCCTACAATCAGATTTAGGGTAAAAGAGTGGCAACTTTGTTTGTCAACCAAGTCATATTGTCTTGAACTAGCAGGCCCTCGCAATACACCGATCTACCCCGTAAAGGTCAGAAAATACGGTTAGATGATCATAAATTGCTTCGTATCCAAAATAAGGCGCTGATATATTTCGTCCTGGGTGAGATTGCGGCCAGCTTCACGCATTCAAAATGAACACTATTGAGAACTATGCAGTGGGCGACGCGGTGCAGTTCTTGGTTTCAACTAACGGAAAGACAATCTGTGGTAAAAATGAGGGCCTTGGATGGAGAACAAGGCAGGTCGGAGGTTACATTTGTAACGGGCTGGAGCCGCTTGGACGGCGGCTGCGCCGCCTATCACCAACTCCTATGACAGGTTGATTCTAGAACCTTCTATGGAGGGGGAGATATAAGGCACCACGATGATGCTACGGAGTAGGAAGACTCTCTTTCCTTCCCTATCTTGATAGTAAACAGCATAGGGACTAGTTAGTTGAATCAACTCGCTAGAGGCCTTTCACAACATTAGTGATGCCTCGTTACGACAGCTATCTCGAGACATCACAAGCATCAACGTACAGACGTCAAGAAGTGAAACGTCGGAAAAGATTACATCCCACGATGCCGATATCATTTTCGACAGCGGTCTTGAACTGGACTTCAGCGGCCGACCTCGAGAGTCGAATTTCACTCCTGTGTACTGTCGTTGGCAGCAGAAGGCAGATGCGAAACAATAATGCTACTGTTCCTCGCCATTGATCGAGTTGATCCTGATTCCAAGGATCATGATGATCGGACGCCATTGTCGTACGCGGCAGAGTACGGGTTTGAGGCCGTAGTTGCGGCTTGCATGTGTCAAGTATTCAATGCGTTGATCTGGTGGATTGATGAGCATCTCTGACTCTCATGGATAGTAGATTTATCTAGCATGTTTCCCCAATCTCCGTGGCTTCTAGCCTGCAACATGTTGTATAATGTGTGCCTTATTTCCTGCAACAGCTGTTCTCACAGTTTCCATAAATCGAAGTAGCTGACCCTTATCATTGACGTGTTCTTTAATTCGGAAATTGTCGTTACCGGTCTTATGAACCCAATTCGCAGGGTACAACATAGGATATCAGAAGCAACTCATTGTCGGTCAGGCTCTTCTCCTGTAGAAAAGCATCTGCCATATGAGATACCTCTTCTGGCAAGCATGCATGTCGTAAGTCCAATAACCAACGTTTTACACGAGTGGTAACACTTGTCTTATCCAAGGAGTCGCGAGAGCAGTCTTGAGGATCCTTCTGATGAAACACCAGAGGCTTGAGCTCGTGCAGTTTACCAAGGTTAGTTTTTGAAAACACCGAGAAAACCTTCAACAAGCCCATAACGACGCCTTAATTGGTTCCTTGCCAAATTTAGGAAAGATAAAGCCTTCGAGTTAGGAGAAATAATTGGCAGCAGTGTTGTCGTGTAATATCCCAAGAATCTCGAATATTTCGATCTCATATAGACGTTGATTCTGAGAGGAATACGACCACCACTGTCCCTGAAGTTGTCTCGTACACTGTTAGGAGATAGCATCCCCGCACATACAGTCCGGATATGCCGTGATAGTATTGAAGGGGTCTGAAACCGAACCCGGCAACCTAGTTACGAGATGCGTAGCTTGCCCCATGTTGTGTGTCCCGAGTGTCATCTCTTCTACGACTCGGCGCAGCCGGCAGTGAGACGATCGGGAAACTTAGCTATTTTTAACAGGACTGGTTGCTATATAACCCTGCACATTAAACGTTGAGCAATTCTCCGGCTCACCGCAGCAAATAGAATTTAGCCTGGGTTGTCTCAAAATAACTAGACGAGTTCCAGGACCGGGGACCTAATGTCAGCATATCGTATGACTTTACGAGGCGCGGTTGATGTTGCAGCTACCAGGTGAAGCAGGCAGCAGTGGCCCACATCGTTGCCGCCTGCCACCAAGGCAGCAGCGATGGAGGCACTTACATAGCTTAACAACAACAAGAACAGACAATCATGAATATACTAAATATCAATTTGTGCCAACAAATGAATACGTATTCAACGCCTTGACCCAACACTGATCAGTGGTTGAACATAACCACAGACAGCAAGGAATCAGGAAGAGACAAAGCTTCCCAATAACAAGCAGGGATTTTCATCCCTCCAATTTATTAGGAAGCATTTTGTGCTAAGCTGAGAATTTTGCGTCGAAGTTGCTGCGTTTACTCGCCGCTTCTTTGAAGCAGAATTTTCCTATCGTCCTTCACGAGAAAACGCCTTTCGCGACGGCTAAGATAATTCGTTGCTGCTTTATCGCCCTTCTGAGAATCCCGAGCCGAAGCCCTGAAAAGCACCCTTTGAACCAGCCTCCCAACGACTCTGTTTACACCATAACTCTCGTCAAGCAGTAAACCCCCTCTCTCTTCACGATGGCCGACCAAGACGATAACCAGAGCTTCCATAACTCTCCCCAAGAACCTGTTATTGTGCCGCCAGGCTTTGAGAGATATAGGCAGTGGCTTTCCCCGAATTGGAGGGTACACACTCCATCAAAAACAGACGTCACAATAGCAACACGCTCAGCACGGCTTGCCCGTGTACATTCACCGACCATCAAGCATCATTCGTCCAGAGCAGGACATCGCGGGCGATAATCCCACGGCGGACGTAGTACAAAACATGCTCGACTACTCCCAACGCATATGTGCCGTGCCAGCCGCAGTGTTACAGTTACCCGGAACTGTGGACCTCGTCTATCCGGAAACTGTGAGTACAAAGATCATCCAGGCCGCACTGCGGTGCGGGCCCGAAGCTGAAAATGGGCATGTCACGTATATACATGAATCGGGGGATATAGAGTTGCGCCTCGCTGACATTTGTGGTCATGTGGCGAGCGCCACGGGAGAGGATGTGGAGGAGCTATCGTTGGAGGAATGGATTCTGCGTGCACAAGAAGTTGGGTTATCGGATTCTATGGCAGCTGTTTTCCGTGGAATAGGGTCCGCCGAAACGCTCAACTTCCCAAAGCTTCTAAGAGACTAGATGGTTTAATAGAAATGACGACGTGCTTTGGCCACAGGCTAGCCGTTCAAATCATAAAAATACAGGCAAATATGAAACACCAAGACTGGGGCACAGTTTGAAAACAAGTACAAAGGTAAAGAGAGGGAGATGCCAAAGCACCAAGAAAGCAAACAGCGGTACCACTAAGGGATTTTCGGGTGATGCGCCGGATCTGGTGATCTGCCGGATTTACACCCGCTTGCATTCCAGGCATTACTGACAATAAGTCCACAATCGTGATCCTAAATCATCCAAAATCAAACATACAATGAAAATTCTGCTGCTAGATGCGTATCATTCTATTTCATAGTCCTCGAGCCATCGCGGCCGCTTGCTATTGCGCTGCAGCCTCCTAGAGTCCCAAAATGCTACCACCATCTCCCGATCATTCTTGTTGTGATTGAACTTACTTCTATTAAAGTCTGGCTGACAGCTCTCATACATCTATATACCCAGTGGCACGGCCCGTGCCACTACGCAGCGACTCAGCTGCCTAAAAATGTCTCGGGACATGACCCACACCAAGTCAACAATTCTCAACAACGAGAAATGGCTTTTTTTGGGCTAGCAGTGCGGTTTGGAGTGGCTATTGCCTTCCGTTTTGTATTTTGCCTCGGTGGATCTGGAGTCTTCCATGCTACAGGTGGCTCCCGTGTAGGTGGAAGAGCGACAATTATTTCATCCTCAACATCCGCAAGTTCGCAAAGAATCAACATGTCTGGGAATATGTTGACCCCGAGGTTATACACAAGCCAGTCTTGACGCCACCATACTATCGGGATGACTCAGAATCTGCGGTCATGGAGCAGGGAGGGTATTGTCTTACCCCCGTGGTAGTGGTAGGCCGGTGTCAGATTATGTTGGATAGAGCTGTTGACCTAGTCGCCCTGTGGTTGAGGAAAGCCTCCGTCTCACGATGGAGGTGTGGCTGATAATAAAAGAGTGATGCTTGTCCGTGTAGAAGGACAAGAAGATCAACCGACTACTCGCTCGATTGAACCTTCGTCATATTGCCACTCTATTCCTGACAGCTTGTCGCTGCTATCGGCTTTAAGACATGAAGATCGGAGATACGGGTTGGATCAAATCAACCAACGGCAATTCAACTGAGAGAAGCGGTCTCCAATTGAAATGACGTTCAATCCAACTGAAATGTATTTGGCGAGAGGACAATCCAACTGCGAGGGGTTACCAGTTGGGTTGAATTGGTTGATTACGCACCCTGGGAGAGTCACAGGCATATTCGAAGGGGCCGGGGGATACCTTATGCATTTATGCATCGATTTGCTCAAAACGAGCTTCTTTCTCGTGTCGAATTGGAAGCATCGTCCAGCAAGACCTGGCTGTTCTCGATGCATGCGTAGGACGCTCTGGTGGTCCAGGTACTGCGGAATCCCGAGGGCATTTAATTCAATATTTAGATATCGGTCCCATAGAGCTGCGGAAAGAAATTGCGAGCCTGGCTACGTTGAAACCCTTCCATAAGTCACAAGAGACTGAAGACGGCGGGTTCGAGCGACTGGACATGCATCAGCTCATTGACACTGCGGAGAAAACCTGCCCTCGGGGCCGCGGGACCACCTTGCCACAGGCTCCGACCATTTCACGCTGAGCTTAACAATCCCATCCACACAACATGCCCCTTGCCCGTCTGGGAAGATTCGGGTCACGTCTGACGACGAACTCGAGCGCCTTGCGGAGATCGTCGAGAACGTCCACCACGGAAGGACTCGACGCCTTGGGGGCATCGCTCCCAATTGCGATCATCTAGGTCCGAAATACCAATTGTCCAATTCTCTTTAGAACTCTCATCAATAGGGGGGGTGTATTAAAGCCCATACTTTCGACAAGATGGGTTATGTTTCGTAATCCGTGTCAGACATTGTAGTTTCGGACCCCGTGTCAGACACTGTCGATAGAAGGACTTGACGGGGGTTTTGATCTCGAGTTGTATTTAGAAAGTTAAAATGCATGGCTTGGCACTTTCTGACAACGAGGCTCAGTACAAATGGGGTGAGTGACATCTCTCAGTTTCCAAATTCCGCCTTGTTGGAAGCCAAACAAGAGGCTCCCGGGGCAATTGGTGAAGCCAAGCAGTCTCAAACAAGAAGCGTCAAGTGCCTATGGTCCGACTCTCATCCAATCAAGTTCAACTGTGGGTCTTCTAGAACAATTCCTACCCAGCGCCTCATGGTGCCCATCATCCCTTGCAAAGGACATGACATGTAGTAATCCTTAATCCGTATAGATTTAACAGGTTGCAGGAATAAGCGCGACGTCTGCATCCTCTCAAACTCACGAAACTCTTGACCAAATAAAAAAAGTCCAACTTAAAACAGCACGACTCGATGCCAAGCTTCATAGCCATGCTAGGCAGGTACCAGTAGCTCGGCAACTTCCCGATTGGTCCCCTGCGACCTGCCAACAAGGGAGATCTGTGGAAGATTGTCGAGAGATCCTTTGCGTCATCGGCCTCCCTCGCCGCAACCATACCCATGCGAGTCAAGCAAAGCGACGTTTCGACGATCAGAAACGGTAGTCGAGTGGCGCAGCCCCAACATTGCCACTACCAAAGGCCCCATTTTGAAACCAACACTTACTAATTTACGCGCTCAAAGCGTTGCTATGCGGGTTATTAACGACCAAGTGAGTTGGCTTCTTGACAGGAACGAGTTCCCGTTTCATCAATTTGGCTCTATGGTGTACTTCACCCCTTGCAGTCCACCATGCAATAGATGTGGGGGAAATTTATCGCTTGGAAGTTGTACGGATGTTGGCTGTGCCGATTAATGCTGCTTGGTTTGTTCCTGAATTGGTGATTAGGATGGGGCTGTTGTGTGACCGATGAGTTCGTGATCTGTGGATACATTTCGCACGCATGCAACTACTACAAGCATCGTCAGATCTGTTGGATGACTCTCGTGAAATTGTAAACCGTGACTATTCCTTTGGTTTGAGGGAATTATGCTAAGGGTCATATTATCCTCCATGTAACGCTGTCTTGGTACCTATAATGACATCTTCTCTCCCACTTATGCAAACGGTCCTCTTCCCCGAGTCGTTGTGAAACTTGGTCGCCGTTTCATCCAGTCATGGTTCGCGCATCACCAGCTTGTTAATCCCTTCATTCTGTCAAAACCACCTCGTACGGTCACCCCGCAAAAGTCACGATAATAGCGGAAGGCAACACCGTTTTGCCCCGCAACCTAGTAATTAAAAAGCCGCATTTTGTGCCCAGATTTAGCTCAATTCCTTAGTAACTTAAGGAATTTAATAGTAAATAGTTAATCAACTAGAAAATGCAGCTAGTACTTTGTGTACCAACCACGGGCGCTCAAACTGCAGCAATTCGGCGCGGCATTGAATGTATTAGCTTGTTTAAGAGGTTATCTTCAAGCTGCTCCCACGACAGTCTCTGGCTTTGCAAGAAGGTGCGAGGCAAAGACCATGAGCGTTCCACTGACAAGAAGCTAGACGCACGCCTCTCGCCATTTTTCTTATATAGCCAGAGCCATATTTGCTAGGAAATCAGAAGGCACTCGTGCTTCCTAACACGGCGCCAGGCAAAGACACCAGTACACACTTGACAACATGGACAACCTCGCAAGTGAGCTTGGTGGAGCATTCAGCTCCGTCTTAACAGTTCTGTGAAGGATCCCCCTTGCGACTTTAACACCTCTATTGCACCACTGTTTGTGGTGCGTCTCATCATTGTCGAAGGTGAACGTCGTATGTTCGCAATCTCACTGCTCCAAATTAAAGCCGACAGCATGGACGAGTGCCGCTGTATTGGACATCTGTATACTACTTGCCAGCTAAGTTCGGCGTGTTTAAAGTGTAGGAACTCAGACATGAGCCAGCATTCAGAATTAAATATTTGCGGAGGCAGGGCTACATACTGGGGCAGTATCCCAGGCACTTCCTCTGCCCATGGTTTCACTCTTAATACTAACAGCTAATGACTCGTCGACTCAAGACACAATCCATCGCTATATCTAACGTACCAGATGTCAGCCCATGACTCAGTGGTTAGGGTAGCTGGTGGGTAAACGAGACAAGTTTCCATGTGAGGGCGGGAAGAAGGGCGGCTTCGCATGAACGACGCAATCTATGCGCAATGAAGCAGATGAAACCAGACTTCAGACCGGCTAAGCTTCAATGCGACAATCTAGCGGCAGGTCACTTCCGAACATTTGAGCGATTCAACTTGCTCAAAGGGCGATCATATGCCTGTGCCCGGATTTTGGACAGCTCAAGATCTACTTGTGAATAGGGGCTCTAAACAACTTATCCTGTTTCGGTTAATCATGATCCGACGCCCAGCCTGTCACAGGACAAGAGCCTAGACGACAGGGAATGAAGTTTACAACCTTGGTTGCAAGAGAAGGATATACATATAAAAGAGTTCTGCTAAGCGTTCACGAGAATCTTGTAATCCATAACAACTCAACAACTTAGTCCGATCTTCACTTCAACCAAAAGCAACTTTAATCGCAGTACTTTTGTCCTCTTCTACATAATACAACACAATGAAGATCTCATCCGCATTCGTCCTTACCCTCCTCACCGGCGCGCTGGCCGCGCCCCAGGCCCTGGTCAAATCCGAATCAGAGAAGCACGATGTTGACGTCACTGCTATGGTCCTCCAGGGCTCTCGCTTCACCAATGCAGTTGAAGCTAGATTTGAGGAAGTTGGCGTTACACTCGATATGCGCGATGTTGCTGCCGACGCTGTCGAGGGCGAGGAGGATATAGTGGCAAGGGGGGCCAAGAAGAAGGCAGCGGCACAGAAGGCAGCGGCACAGAAGGCAGCGGCACAGAAGGCAAAGGCACAGAAGGCAAAGGCACAGAAGGCAAAGGCACAGAAGGCAAAGGCACAGAAGGCAAAGGCACAGAAGGCAGCGGCACAGAAGGCAAAGGCACAGAAGGCAGCGGCACAGAAGGCAAAGGCACAGAAGGCAAAGGCACAGAAGGCAGCGGCACAGAAGGCAGCGGCACAGAAGGCAGCGGCACAGAAGGCAGCGGCACAGAAGGCAAAGGCACAGAAGGCAGCGGCACAGAAGGCAGCGGCACAGAGAGGATAGACAGGCCGCATAGCCAATAGCAGCCACTTAAATTCGTGCTGGTTGTAGCTATATTCTATCTTCCTATCTAGCTCAAGCTTTACGAAGGCAGCCTGCTTGTTGGAGCTTGGGCATTCAATTCGACTCAAGTCCATCAGGTTTTACATTGGAGGTAAATGGAACGTCACCGCATAGTTGCCTATTGTACTATGTTATCCTAATTCAGCCGTAACTAGGCTGACTTAACATTAATCGTAACATTAATCGGATAAGTTTCCCAGAAATGAGGGTTGCTGTCAGAAATACGATGGCACAAAAATCACGGAGAAGTTCTATCTTCAAAATGTAATTGAGTTCATTGTTGTTCTTCTCTTCTTCCAAACTCTTCAAGTCCTTTTGATATACTAAGAACTTCCTTTCGTCCGAGCCTTTAAAGTTTTACCCCTCAGAATGGCGTTTTTCCTGCTATCTTTGTCCATTCATAACTGTCGTGGTAACAACTGGAAATTATACCAAGTATTTCTTGTTCAATCAATAAAGGCGATCCTATCTGTCTTTTTGAGAGGACCCAGAATGGTCGTTTCTGTAACGGGCTGAGCCCGATGGTGGCTCGGCTTGCGCTCTCGCCTTTGCCTTCAGCATTGTCGCCGGTAACCCCCAGCCAGGGATGGACATCTTACGAATGGGAATCGAATCGATAGATTCATTCGATGCCAAGTCTTACGAATATCGAATCGAATTTCTTGGCGTTCGATTCGATGTCGAATCGAACAGGGCAGGTCTCATTCGATATTCGACTGCATCGAATCGAATGTGGCGCATCTCATTCGACACCCGAATCGAACTGCGCACACATCATTCGCCGTTCGAATCGAACGGGCCCGAGTGTTCGATCAATTTTCGATCGATTCGATCGAACGAAGTGTCCTGGTTTGCTGAAATTGGTCAGGGGCTCGTTCAGCGTGACTGGATGGGACGCCTCAACAAGCCTGTGGCACGATCGGACGCGACAAGGCGTGATTGATATCCTGCTTCAGGGTATTGTATTTGGTGCTAAGATATGTTAGTAGGCACATATCTCCTCTCTGACACTTGCGTGCAAATACAGGTATCTTGCAACTGCAGCAATCATCTCATTAGTAGCCCATAAATGGTTGATTTACTAAACTTCAACACCGATCTATTGCATAGAGGTTGTTTCTAATTTTCCAAGACAACTATTTGGTGTGTGGAAGAGGCTGGAAAACGATGCCCTGAGGAATGAAATGTGACCAGAGATGTTTAGAAGCATAGGTGAGTGCCCTGGTATCCACTAGCTACGTCATATAGGGTAGGTGTCTCTCTCTGTAGCAAGCTCGACAGTAAACCTGCAAATACATGCCAGTTTTTGCAGGGTAGATGTTAACCATCAACAAGACTAAATCCCTTTAGATCTCTCCCACCGCGTGAATCCCATTGGTACCCATTTTGGTACGACTGGACAAGCATTTCGAACTTGGAATCTCGTAAACCATCCCCATGTTGAATTGACCCGTACGGTCGTGAACAACGGGTCAGACCCAAATCCATGGAAAATTACGCCGCTCCCTAAGCCTACAGGATCAAAGTGGAGCAAATTGGGTAATTATTGTCCCGATGTTCATCCACCTCTTTGTAACAGGGACATGTGCCGAAACCCACCTGCCCTCCTCAACGGATGTACGAGCAACTTCATCGATCTTTCGCGGCTTATGCACAACATGGATGAGCCTCGGTGGTCTGTGCAACGCGCTCACTCAAGCCAATGGGAGCTCTTGAGCGACAGCCCTCTTTAATTGACTGGTCGCCACCAGCAATCGTGTTATTTATTGTGTGAAAACACCAACAGGATCTTTGAGCACCAATGGTTGGACAGCCATAGCGTAGTCACTTGCGCCACCAAGTGATGCTTCTTTCACTCGTACAGGACTTAGCCCCCTTCAACGGAGTTGGCGACCTTATGTTTTCTTTCTTTCTTTTTTTCTCCCCCCCCTTTCGCGTTGAACGCCAAACCGCGTGTTCACACGCGTGCCGCCGTACTTTCCTTTGCAACCATGGATGAGTATACGTTGAGCCTCAGCGAAGCCTGGATGAGTTCCAACATCCTGGCCAAGCTCGCTCGATCTGTAGAACCGATTTGCTCGACTACCCAATATCGCCACGATGTCCTCCGAAATATTCTCTGCGATCCCTTCCCCGTCGAATCAGCCAGGCTCAATGGAGCGAGTTGAGCTCTCGTCTTCACCACTCGCTTCGTCTTCAGGAACCTCATTGCCAACAACGCCATCGCCCCGTCCTCGCGGGACGGCCACCGACTTTGTCAAGGCTGATTGGACACTCTGGGGCCGTCAGGAGTGGGCGAAATGGCCGGGATTCGAGCGTTATACTGGCGGTCAGGACACGAGGGCCTGGTGGCAGCAATTTGGGTATCGTGTTGAGGACCGTTCCACCTCGCGCCAGGGCAATAAGCTGAAGTGGATCTGTGCGGACTGCTTCGCCCGAGGCTTTAAGAAGAAGTCAGACTTCTGCTTCGTCTGCTCGACCGGGGCCGCCATCAAGAAGCACCTTCGCCAAGCCCACGGGATTCTGGTAAGTGCGGGCCATGCTTGTGCCTCTCGAGCACAGCTTGACAACATGAGTTCTCATTTGGCAGGCCCCAAACGAAGTTGCCCGCGGCATGGGGGCTTCATCTCTAGATCACCAGAAAATCACCCACTTCATCGACGCCGACGTTAATAACCCTCACGACCAGTT
>NW_019154051.1:0-160777 GCF_001653235.2 Pochonia chlamydosporia 170
CAGAGAGAGATACCGTGCTTCGATCAGCACCGGGTCACTATTCATCTGAGGCCGAAACTCTGCCCAACTCTGGATGTCCGCCTTGGTTGGCCCCGAGGCCCGCATTCGCCTCGAGGCTATTCTTTTCCCGCCCCTTCATCTTCACTCGTCTCGGACGTGGGTTCCGAACTGTCTGACGCCTTGGGCTTGCTCGCCCGACCGACTTTAGCCTTGCCTTTCTTCTGATTTCCTGGAAACACCACTTGGGCTGGGCAACTCGCAACAAAATGGCCTGTCCGCCCGCAACGATAGCACCGTCGTTCGTTCCGCGGCAATTCTGGCTTCTCGGCAGTCTTGTTTACCCCCGCCATCTTTATGTCACCGTCCTGGTCCTGTGATGAATGTTGGCCATGCTGATAGACCTCCTGAGCGAGGCCTTCTCTTCCTTTGGCCGGAACCTCCGCGGGCTCTAGCTTCTCCAGTTTGCCAGCGATTTCCTGAACTCGGCTTAGCCATTCCTGATATAACGTGGGTAGGTGCGCAGTAACCAAGCATCGTTGCAGTTGCGAGCTTAAGGCGTTCTCAAGGAACACAATCTTTGCGCTGTCTGGCCAGTCGCCTCCCCCTGCTTCCGCCAAGGCTTGTTCAAACCGGGGAAGGAATGTGGCCAGCGACTGATCTTCGCGCTGACGTAGAGTCCTCAGTGAGGTCGCTGCTCGCTGACTGGATATTACTGTCCTTGTAAGTGCGGTCAAGGTATCGCATTAACTCGTGGGGGTCAAAATTGCCGCCTGGCCCACCTGCCGCGTAAAACGTGGCCACGACCTGTTGTGGTTTTTCTTCTAGGCACGAATTAATAAGATACCACAAGTCTCGGTTCCCGTTATAATAGTGTGCATCGAGTTCTAGCTTGTCTCTCATCTGCCTTGCCCAGGCCGCATAACCTTTCCGGGAGCCATTGTACTTTGGCGGGTTTGGCAATGGTTTCCTCTTGTTAGGGCTCCCATTTGACTGTTGCGGAAGCTGCGCAGCATCGATGCCGAACAAGCTCTCGCTTGGCGTTCGCGTCGGAAGCGGTGGTTGAAGTCCTTCCTGAGGTTGCGGCGCCGTCGTGCTGTTGGCGAGATGCTGCGTTAACGCCGCCAACTGGGCTTGCAAGGGCCCCAAGCTTGCATTGATCGCTTCATGAATACGATGGTCGATCCACTGGTGCTGGGACGTAGGACTATCACCGGACTGTGTTTGCTGCTCCATCATAGCGGTCATGCGACAGGTTCCGCGATAGTAGATTGATTGAGCTTTAGATATGTAAGGGGCTGCGCCGCTGTTTGTTCAACATAAGGGTGCCGTATGATTGTCTATCTAAAGCTAGGGAGAAAGAAAGGAGAAGAGCAAGCTCGAGGCTCGCCTCGAGCTTGCGCAGTTAAGTTGCAGTGGCAACTTAGGCGAAATTAATCCAATTACACAACCGACCGTCTGCACGGCGCCGAAGCTCCGGGCCCGGCAGAGCCGGGTCCACAGCATCGGGCATAGCCCGTGACACTCTCTATTATAGTAGGTAGATGTAACGGTCCAAGCGAGTATATTGACAACTGGCTAGGTGACTATAAACAAGTATCCAAAGCTAAGGGGGAAAAGGAAAGGAGAGCAAGAATGGAAGAGCTTGCAGAGCTCTTGTAGGCTTGTGAGCTTGCTTCTGTTAATCTCGCTTGTTGCTGGGGGTTACCAGTGACAAGGCTGAAGACAAAGGCGAGAGCGCAAGCCGAGCCACCATCGGGCTCAGCCCGTTACAGTTAGTTACATATTTCCCAAGTTTTAGCTATTATTTACTAGAAAATGTATTGCGTTTTTAGAGAGTGTTAAGAATGAGTTTGGTGCAAAGTGTATTTGTGTAACGACTGGGGTTCCCAAGGGATAAACCAGGCAGGGTTTATGTTGGCAGAGACAATAGGGCAGTCAATCTGAGCGGTTGAATGTTACGTTGGTGATAGGTCGTAGACCGTAACGAGTGATCAGTGCAGTTACTCGAAGTGTGAACTTAGGATTGTGCTAATGATCGTGTTGTGTTGAAAGCTAAGGACTAAGAGCTATCTACGAAAGAGAAAATTCAGGGTGCCTATATACTACGGGGATCGTTACGATCCAAGTGATCCAATGCGTTGGATCACTTTGTCCCTTCCTTGTTCATCGAGTGATCCGTTCCTGATTGGCCCAACGCTGTACCGCAACTCTACTGTATGAGATATGAAGTTTTGAGAGATTTAAACTGGCTATTGTTGTGTTTCTCTGCATTGCAGCCGAAGGCCTTGGCGGTTGCAATGCCGGCGCATCGCCGGAAAACCATTTATTGCCAGGCCGGTTTGTGGGTGGTCAACATATAGATGAGGCTTGCGAGAACAGAGGCGTCCCGATTCACCTGATGGTTACTGTTGGTGGTGGTGTTGATGCCTGACGAAGCGCATTCCGTCCAATAGGATGGCTCCCCAATTTCCAACATATTGACCGCTGTCACCAGTACCCACTAATGAGGTGAGTATGCTTGAAGAACCTGCCACATCGGACACATATGTGCCTTCGCCAGGCTGAAACCAACGGAATGCTCAGTTATGCGTTTCTACGTGACACTGCGTTGTTCTGTCTTTTGGTGTGTATCCTGTTGGTGCGACTCGTGCCCGAACTCAATTGAACTACGTATATGGCGGACAGCATCACGGCTTTAGCCTTGCTGCCCAACGATCAGTTGACACCCAATCTGTCGTCCTGTGCGCAATTGCCAGATATGCTTCTGAGTTTCGGGTTCAAATAACGATGGGATTTCCACGACTTGCTGTTAGGCTAACTGCTCCCTTCCAAGTCGTCTTCGAAGCCTCTGACAAAGCTGAGGAAAGCGTCATATACGATGGCGTCACAACTCCTCATCAATGAGCTTCTTGGCTCTCTTAAAGAGGAAGTATTGCTCTATCTGACCATTCTGCAGGCACCATTCTGACCCGTGTCCGTAGTCTCTACAAGAACGGGAACTACTCAGACTTGAAAATTGTATGCGGAGATGACAAACATTCCGTCCACAAGGCGGTGGTTTGTCCGCGCTCCAAAGCCCTGGCAGACATGCTCCGAGACTCTCTGAAGGCGAGTGTCACACGCCTGGTCTTGTTCCAACGCGTTGCTGACAATTTGCGAGTAAATTCAGAAGCCGGAACAGGATGTCATTAATCTGCGAGACGATAACCCACTAGCCGTCGGCTTGATGATCCATTATCTCTACCATTTGGACTATCCAGCAGTTCATTCGCAGATAGGGGCCAACGCTGTCGGCGGACAGGCCGCTTTGCCAGGTCTCTCAGTCCTGAACGATACTAATCACGCAGCAAACCCTGCCGCCAACGGCAACCTCCAGTCTCCGAAAACCATGGATTACTCAATGGAAAAGGAGCAATTTATTGACACAACATCCAGAGCAGCCGATACCGTAGATGAGCCGATGTTGAAGCTATCGAAAAAGAACAAGAAGAAGAAGCGAAACACGACCACGGAACCGGAGCCCGAATCGCAGTCGGAGCCCAACCTGACTGTCCACGCCTGTATGTACTCTTTGGGATCGAAGTACGCCATCGAAGGACTTAAGTCGCTCTCGGCTGGGAAGTTTGAGAAAGAGATCGAGCAACACTGGGACACGGATGATTTCCTGAAGGCAGCCCAGGAAGCGTATACGGCTACGGATAGAAGTGACCGGACCATGAGGGACGCGGTTCTAAATGCCATTAAGACGCATCCCGAGCTACTGGAGAGGTCAACAGTTCAGGATGTGATCAGGGGTTTGGAACTGTCGTTTGATCTGTTGATGCATATGCGAACTTCGACTGGCTTTGCAACTATAACGGCGTATACTGCAGTTAACGATCAATGAGCAGGGGGATGTGCAGCTAGAGTCGCCAGTAGGAACTGCAATTAGAGACGTATTCATGCCATATTTTGACTCTTAGTAGCTATATTTATCAGCCTTCGGACTATTACTTGACCAACACATTATTAACTGTTTCCTTTAACATTTCAGCAACTGGAACAGTGGCTGGCAACACAGAGTTACATAGCTCCTCGAACGACTTTCATACTATTGCCATAACATAGAGGATCATTTACTATATAACCAACTTAGACCATATAAATCCTAGACATATCATGTAAAACTTCTGGTCCATCCTCCACAATCACGACCCACTTATTCGTACACCATGATGGGCACAATGCCTAGTATCCTCATCCCATTCTCCAAGACTTGGCGAATACCCTCGTAGAGCGCCATCTCAGCGACATTGCCTGTCGAACTTGTCGGCACCTCATAGCCTTTCCATAACGTTGAGAGAATGCCAGTGAGCCGGAACAAGTACGTGAGAATTGTTGATGACTCCAGCGTTGTCGAGCTGAATGACGATTTTGTTACTTCGGGGAATTGAATAAGCAGGCGGAGAATACCCGCGTATTCCTCTTGTTCAAAAATGGATGTATCGGCGCTGTCAAACTCCGTGTAGCTGACAGTATTGCCTTGAAGCTTCAGGCACAAGGCTCCGTACCATCGTTGCAGTGAAATACCGGTATGTGGCCCGGTCGAGATGATTTTGTCAACGTCGATGGCAACATTAGTGTTGTGTCTGTGGGCTAAGCATTGAGTAATCATGTTGGCAATACCTAGAGTGTTGGATACACTCGGGTCATCAACTGAGAATTTGAGCGGACTCTCGTTGTCAGCTACCAAATTACTCTGCACGACGGCCTGGCAATAATCAAGTATATCTCGCAGTAGTACTCCGCTGCTGTCTGCGGTCGGCACCGAACAATGGGTGTTGCCGAAGCTGACGTGTTTGAGTCTGCTGTCGATGTCTTGGTGTCCCAAGAGCTTCAGAGCGGCGAATAGCTGCTGGAAATGTGTATCTTGTTTAGACTGAGCGACATATATCATTTTGTCGAATGAATGCTTCTTGCTTCTCCCCAAAAACGCTGCAATGTCGCGCATCAAATACGTCGTGCTACCGTTTCGGTACCTTAAAATTGCATTCGGTAGCCCCCTTGGGTCTAGCTTTTTGAAGTTGATGATCCAAGCGCCTTCGCTCTCCTCATATATGCCTTTCTCCTTTAAGGATGACTCAATTTCAATAATTGTTTCCTGGTCAAATGCGGATTCTCCCGAATACTCGTCAAATTTCAAATTCAGCCGCTCATAAACGCTGATATAGTTTGCAATGCTGGCATCTCGGAACTTCTTCCAGAGGGCCAAGTCGCCCGGGCATCCTTCCTCCAGTCTCCTGCAGTGGGCGTTCTTCTCACTGCTGATTTCCGCGCCATCCGCTGACGAAGAACCGCGACGCTCAGACTGGTACAGAACATCTACCTGCTTGAAGACGCTAAGTAAGTGTCTTAGAGGGTCTGCCTCAAAGGACTCCTCGGATCCAAATCTGGACCAACCGGCCATGAGTAGGCCAATGTGCTGACCCCAGTCTCCGAGGTAGTTTATTCTTACGACGTCCCATCCCATACTCTCGTACATCGATGCAATATTCATCCCAATAATAGTGCTTCGTATGTGGCCACCGTTAAACTCCTTACCAATATTGGGCGAGGAAAACTCCACTATGACTTTTCCGCGGCGACGTCCGGGCTCGTCGGACTCTTGGAGTTTCAAGGAAATGTTTTTACCATATTCTGGGCCGCGATCCAGGATGTAAGCTATGAGCAAACGACAGAGGGTGTGAGAGTTGAAAATAAAGCGCAGATTAATCTCGTCCTTGAACGGATGCTCAAAAAGGGAATTGGGGGGAAACTTGAGCAAGCAGCCCCTATCAGACTCAAGACACGACTATTGCCAGCTGGAAGTCGACCAAACATACCTTCTTTTGGAGTTCACATGCGAACCCGTTTAGATCAATTGACTGGAGTCGTAGTCGCGGGACCACCACCACGAGGTCGCTCAAATCAGTAGACCACTGAATAGAATCCCATGCCGCATCAGCCTCACAGTCGGTAAGATGGATTAGCGTAGTAGCGAGATATGAGAAATAAACAGTGATAGGACTGACGCAAACATCGGCTAGAGGAAATGGAGGGAGCGGATCTCCAACGCCGACTGACTGCAGGAAGGCTTGGAGGCCCTGTAGAGAGAGTGTCGAGACCATTGTTGGCTGTGCAAAATGGAGAAAGTCTACGCCAAGTTATGGGAAGGGGGAATAGGATGTGATTATTGAATATACATGCTACAGTATGAAAGAAGGTATTGAAGCTCCCGATACACTCCGGTAGTGCCTGTTCTGAGTACCTTCGTGCACTGGCTTGGTCACGAGATTCGCCTCTGGCGGCGTTGGGCATCAACGATGCGTCAATTTTGGTCCCAAGATCGACTAGGTGGGCATCATCGGCCTAACAAACGCCAACATTCCCGGCTTCTCGTAGCCTCGGAAGCTAATAACTCGACAGTCTTTCGCCCTGCGAAGGCGACCGCGGGGCTGTTGCATTTTCGGGCATCGGTGCGTGGACAGGCATGTGGTGCCCAACGAGACAGGTTTAATTTCAGGGTGATGCGGCAGTCAACTGCCCGTGATAGATAGGCTAGTTAAAACGTGACCATGTTATCGTCAACGTGGCATAGTATCGTTCACTTTCAAATAGTGTCGGAAGGCGTACTCTGGCGTCATTGAGCCACTCCTGTAGACGTACCCGAACAAACCGTGGGCTATCTTGTAATGGGTTTAGCCAAGAAAATTGTACGTTTAAGCTCAATCAGGCAATGGAAGCCTCATGATGGTTGCATTGGTTGAATTGCCACGAAATGGCTGATCAGCAACTGCATCTGAAGGCAAAGCAAATCTACCCATCATACCTCCGTCCCAGATAGCGTTTCATCCGTTCCCACCAATATTTCCCTAGCTTCCTTTCCTCGTCCATTGACTGAAGATGGTGACCGAAATGATAGATACGCAAAACCTCCTCTAGTGTTTGCCTCCTCCTGCCTATGTCCGATGACAGACATAATGAAGTTCCAAAGCTGGAGATGATAGAAGTGCAGTGTGTATGTGAGTGTTGAAAGAATGGTAAGCGCGACAACAGTTGCAAGAAGTGATGTAAACTTTTGCGGAATGAATGGAATGAACTCCTTATCGAGATTGAGAATCGATGGGGCAATGGCCCATGGCGTGACAATTATCTGGAAAGTTGATGGCAAATAAGCTTCATGAGAGTGTCATGGAACGCGTAGGACTTACTAGCATGATGACAGATAATCCTCGTGTGCGCTGAGCTATTGCATGCTGACTATTACCCATATTTCCGGTCTCTATGACAAGTTGTAGTTCAAGCTGTATTCAAGTCAACAAATTGATAAGCACCATGGCCAAGAATGCCAAGATTGCCGGATGTGTGACTCATGGGAGGATTAGTCGTACCCTTCTTGACAAGGTATTGCACCGATTAGCGAGACAATCGAGCCTCTTCGCAAGGGTGTCTAATCCGATGATCGTTGTTTGTATATCGGAAAGCGATTCACGTGACCTCGGCAAGTTCTCAAAGAAGATTGCTTTGTAATGCAGGAAATCCTTGCAAGCACCCACGGTTTTAAACAGTTCCTGAGATAGTTTCATCGACAAATCCCCGACCTGCACTACCCAGTCCCTAGACCTTTGAACAGTGCCACGAGCAGCATGATCATGTTGGGTTGAGTATAGGTGCAGTGGATTGCCATGATATTCGTGGGAACCCTATTGTAGGCTCTTAGCAAATAGGTGGCAATGCGCAACCAGGCGAAGATCCGCCGGTAGGACAACTTATTGCCCATTATATGCAAAACAAGAAAAAGTCGATGGCCAAGCCTCTTGAAAATCCATAGGGGTAAGAGACCTACCAGTTCATATGCACGAATGCCTTGCCGCAGCTCCCAAACAACACGCCGCCACTCCGTCAATACTTGGCGGGCTCGTAATCGGAAAACCGTTAAGAAATATTCCCTGGGATCCCGAATTGGAGATTCTGCGTCCTTTATTCCATACGTGAAGGGGTCCATATGCGCACCTCCATCAACGAGATCATCATGAATTGAGTGGACGCTTTCTCTGACCTCTGACCCTACGTCAAAGAAGGTGTCAACAAAGCAGTAGCCTACCCATGTCCGTTTGTCTGATCCGGCTATCACACAGGAAATCTGCGACTCGTATAGAAAACTTCTATCGCTCGGGTTTTGCAAATGCAGGTAAGAAACTTCAACAGTCTGTCTCAATGGAGCAGCATTAGAGTCACGGCGGTGATCTGCACGTCCGTGGGCAGCACGTCTCCACACGTAATGTGGCAAATGGAACGAGAGTTGAAAGGCTTGCAAGCCAACAGACTACCAAGCGCAAATTTAGTATTTAATGCCCTGAATATGACAAGGTTATATGCGTACCACGAAGGTTACGTCGATGAAGGTCTCAAATTCAACATATCGATTAAGGCAATCGCGGAGCGGGGAAGCTTGATGATATGAGGCTGTGCCAACAAGCGCGTAGATTGTCCATTGATCTAGATCAGTGATGAAGCTGCTGAGGTAAGAGTTTAGTCGGAGGGTGGATTGGGGATCGTGCCTTACATTAAGCGTCGGTCAGCGTCTGCTTCGCAGCAGCTGTCCGGGACTGCCCGAGAATGTTCACCGTTTGGCTCCGGCTGGTCTTTCTTTTTGAATCGCACTATTTCGCCGTTTCTATCAATGTTGTCACGGAAACGCTATATCACAGTCAGTCTCGGGGTCAACCACTAGAGTTAGGCTCGTAGACTCCACACTGGAGATAGCTCACCGGTTTCTTTAGCTCAGCGTAAAGGCTACGAGCAGTTAAAGGCCCGCGATAAGGTCTTGAGCGCATCAAGCCAGCCGCGAAACTTCGCTCATCTAGCCATGCAATAGATCTCTGGCTGGACTCGGCTTGATCATTTAATAGGCGCCACAGGCTCATGTGACAACAAAATTGCTCGATTCCCGACACATAATCCTCTCGTTCCGTAGACTTCTGCATGAAGGCACGGAGCACTCCACCCCCCCTGGCAAGATTCAAATCAGCAGCTTCCGCATCCTCAAATCCTTGAAAGACTGCGAGAGAATCTACATGCCTATTGTTTTCAATCCTGTGATCTATGTTGCAGCGCCTTGTGAAATACTGTTGCCACCCAGGCGGAAGCCGAGGGGGATCCGACCTCCACTCACCTACGGCTTTGGCCGCAGGTTTGTTACGTTTGAATGTAACACGGTTAGTCTTTGGCGACTTGGGCATTGCCTCAAATTTGGATTAGCATTCAAAAAAGGTTTGAGGTACGGGCTCAAGAAATCACGGAATCGGCGGACGGATAGATGTCTGGAGTGCGAGTATTTAATCATTCTATTGAAGGCATTATGATTAACGTATCGATGAATCTGGCAATTACAGAAACATAGAATAAAGACAGGGGATCCTGGAAGCAGCAGTCGGGTGTCGTCATCTGCAGCGACATAATTGAAAGATCGTCTTTCAACGTGGCATTCTCTCTGTATTCGCCGGTCGGATGGATTGGTTTCGAGGCCTACATAGCCACCTTCTCGGTGCTACACGTTTGACAGCGTTCCTGTGTGCAATTCGAGCATTTGGGAGTTCTGATTCCAATTGGGCCATGTCCACAGCTGCACTAAGAATGGGTCAGGTTCAACTGCCACATGACGTTGAAGATGCTGGCGGAGTCTAGCCTTACACAATACCACACGAAGATAATAGTCTTCTTCTTCTTCGAAGGCGGCTAGTTAGGCAACCTTGTCAGCATTTCAGGTTCACTTGTATTGACCAGCCCGCAGCCGTTGGAGCCCGAAGACTTGTTGGGCAATGGCAACAGACCATTTTCGTTTCGGAGGTCCGGGGAAGAGGATCATGCGGGCTAATTGATTTGATTGGTTAGTTCTGGAATCAGCCTCTTCTGGACTAAAGCTAACCTTTGATGCTGAGCAGGATTCGTCAAGTTCTATGGGGAGCTAATGTATAATATTGGGGATGTGTATTGCGTTCTGCCGTTTCATAGTTGTGCCTGTCGCGTTTCGTGTAGCATTCTTTCTGTGGTGGTCTTGGGTGTTTTTTTCCCGTGGTTTCTTCCCCTGAAATCCACGACCCATGTTGCCAAGTCCCACTTTTTCCGCACTCGAGAACGCTGGACTCAAAGTAGCCACATTCCGAGTCCCAACACCGAAATCGCTTCAAATACACCCACCGCACTCAGAATCACACAATTCCACCCGGCGCTTAGCCTCCCGGAAGCCCTCCATTTACGATACTCTTTTGCAGCTTATCCAAACCACCGTCTGCGTGTGCTACGTGCTTTCAGCTATGGATCTCTGGCCATCTTTCGAGCTTTTGGAGATCTAATCTTCCTTCTCCGTCCCTTTTTTCGATCTTGTGGGACTGTCAAAATTCCTCCTGACCGCAATTGCTTATTCTGCATAGCCTTACGTTGATCGGCCGCTTCTTTATTGTCGAAGACTTAACGGCGATGACAGTTCTCTGACAGTCATCCCATTCGTGCTCGCCAATTCCTCCCAACAAAATTCAGGTTGCGTCCCAACGGAAGCCAAAAACAAAACTAGACGCTTACGTGGCTCCCTCGTAAAACGGTCCAGCCTTCTGTCGTGCTGGATGTATTGGTCTAGAATCGCTTCCGACGCCGACGCTGTTGTCTGAACTGCGAATATCCGCCATTTCTTGTTCAAATGGCAGCATGAGTGCGCACGCCGTTAACCACAATGCATGGTATCCCCTCCCCCACAGACCCTACGTCTCAAACGCAATAATGCCTTCTTTCTCGGCGATCGTGCCAGTGACTTCTCCCGACTAACGCAACTGCGCCAACATAGACAGCAGGGTCTTGGGCAATCGCCTTGCTTAATCTGCTCGTTAAGGCGTTTCCTCAATACCAGGTGTGGCTCGTCGAATCGCAAATCGTCGCACAAGGGACCAAGTGAGTTTCCTCACACAGGATCCTTCTTTCCATGGAAATAACTGCATATGCAGGGCGGTGTTTGTGGCGGCAGCTTGACTCTAACAGCCTGTACCATACTCCCTCTTGCCACCAATCGCCACGAAGTCGTGAAGAACCGCTGGGGAGTCGAGTCCGGCAGCCACAAGTCGACGGACATATGGGACAATGCTAATGGTGCTATGATGCTCCGCTCTGAAGCCATTGTGAGAAGCAAATTCCGTCGGCTGTGTGGCGGTGAGGTTGGCCATGTTACCCGCGGTTCAATGTCCACGAACGTCCTCCACGCCAACCATTGTGCCTTCCAGCGGCAGCAGATGCCTTTCTTAGGCGATATGGAAGTCAGTCTCGTGGGCATAAGCACAGTGTAGGAGAATAGGAAGCCGAGCGCACAGTATCGAAGCCCGCGATCCTCGCATTTCTGAGACGTGCCGCAGACGTCAGCACTCCTGTTAATGGAACCTCACGCATCTAATTTTGCCCTTCGGAAGCCCACAGCGAACGGAAATATTACATTAATGCTCTTTGTAGAACACATAACTAAGCAACTACACATGTATAAGTCTAGTACTACGTTGGCCCGATACCCACCCCGAAATCACGCCACGAGCGACTGCCGGCAGCCTTATGCTTTGGCGCTGTCCCGAAGCCCCCCCTTCTGGCAGGGGTTCTTCTCTGCAATTGTCTTTATTTCTAAGGCCCCACTTGCGTTATTTCCATAACGAACTAAGTACGTAAACCAATCCAAACATACTCAGATGTAGCTAACAGACGGTCTTGGTTGCGATGTGAATGGGAATCAGGAGAAGCCATCAATCGATTACCGGCAAAGGCATCATGGGACTGTTCCATGGACTGAAATAGCATGCTTTTGCAGATGCATCTTATGTGCGAGAGTCATATCATAGACCTGACATACTGGCCGATCGTTGTCTCGCAATTGCGATAAGTGTCTTCGACGGAAGTGCTTACTCAAATCTCCTGGCGTGTAGAATTCGCCGATCTTGTCTTCCACACGAGGGTCGTCTGGTGGCAATGACAGTGCAGCACCAATGCACCAAAAACACCTCCTGGGCCTCTGTTTCGGATTGTCAACAAAAACAGACATAGTAGCGAGAAACAGAGCGTCGCCTTCCGACGGCTCATGAGCGTTTTCGCGTGACACCGTCGTCGTTGATGAAATACACCGTCGTACAGTTGGCCCTTCCTCGACGCTGCAATATGCAACAATGGCTTCAATTGCGTCATCCCTGCGCTGGTACTGTCCCTCCAGAGTATTACCGACTGTAGCTGAAAGTGCCTTCACCAGCAACTTTTGAGCCGGCCGCTGAGGCCGGATTGCGTCATCTACCATTGGCTCTGCAAAGCCGATGCCTTGGAGTTGGCGTTCAATGTCATCCACAGCCTGTTCATCTGTCCAGTCGTCTCGAATCTTCTGTTTCAGTTCCCCTTTCAGCTTCTGCTTTAATGATCGCAGCTCGCGCTGGCTTTTCTTGTGCGGTTCAGATCCTGGGCGCAATTTTCGTAATTGGATTGTAAGCCGTCGAACATGGGGATCGGATGCGACAGACGCCGTTTGCTCAGCTGTGAGGCCTGTTGGCCGCCGTTTGCTCATTGAGTGATCAATGCTGCAAGCCTGATCAATAAGCGCCTGCTGTGGCTTCTCGCGACGAATAATGGCCCATGGATCAGCACGGACAATCCGACCAAGATAGTGCTTCTGGAAAGGGACGGAGTTGGCGTGGTCAAGGGATAAGTTCCTGAGCGCCTCACTCATGTTGGCTATTACAGCAAAGTTTAGAAGTGTTCTTCAAGTTGATTTTGGGAACTCACGGCTTTGGTCAAACTCATTGGCTGCATTGTAACGCAGCTGTACGGTATTGTTTCGTACTGAAGTCCCATGATCTCACCCACTCGTTTAATCCAGCTCGCGATCATACCATTGGTGATGGTCTTCGTAGCCGACATTTCGTACCCCGTCAAGGTTTTGACAGCGCGGCGGGATATGCGGACCTCTTTTAGGTCCCTTGGACTAGCTTGCTAATTAAAGGAGTTAGTTACTTCTTGCTATAATCGTTTCTGATGCTAAAAGAAGACCACACTAAATGACAACTGATAACTACTATATAAAAACGTACTTCAAAATGAGGCTGACGCATCCTTAGCCAAGCATACTTGGGCATTGTAGAGGGAGCTCTACCCACTCTACCGGGTAGGGTAGAGGAAGTATCTTCTCTCCTCTACCCAAGTAGAGTAGAGTAAAAATGGGTAGGGCTACCCACTCTACCCACTCCTGATTAGTCAGTTGGATCTTATCGTTTAGTAAGGTTGTAAGATTAAAGATGCTGAAGTCCTTAGGTAGTCACCTAGTTTTATTGATTCTGCTCAATACATATTGTGGTGACCTCTTTTGTAAGTTCATGTGGTGCTGCTTGGCGCCGTAATGGGCTAGCGACCTCGGTATCCACTCAGTGTATTAATGGCCTCCACGCTGAACGTCTCCTTGCCAGCGCCTCGCGTTACTTTTAGCGCTCCTCCTAGGAATACCTTGATCCCTGTCGAGAAATTATGGATTTGGATTTCTATGAGGAGGATTAGGATATATAATACAAGGAGGCATATGCCAAATAATTGAGCGTATACACGGCAGCTACCTTCCCTACCTACTAGGCTACTCTATTGTTGACCCAATAATCTACCCGCAACTCTACCACCACTCTACCCACCACTCTACCCAGGTAGGGGCCATTCCTGAACCTGGGTTAGGTAGAGAAGTAGGAAATGCCCCTCTACTCTACAATGTCCAAGTATGTAGCCAAGTACGGGAAGATGGTCGGTTTCAAGTCATGAACAGCATACAACCGAGGTGAAAAAATCACAGCGTCGTCAGCACGTTCACTGGCGAACACCAGCCACCATGGTCGGAGCATATGTTGTTGGGCTAGCGATGGTGGTAGGTCATCACTTCTAGTACCGGGGGCTTGACCAGACGGTTGTCCATGACCAAACCCGAACAAGAATGGACGCTCCGAATCGGGACAGGGCTCGCATTTCTCACCAAAACATTTCTGGTAACTGCTGTTGGAGTTGCATGTGTGCAAAATTTCTGGCGGGCACTGCGCCTCAAACCTGTCCGACTGTCAATGCTTGATTCGATGTTCGACGCAAGGGCCAGCGTCTTGAGTTTTTTGGATGTCCACATGTGGCTCAGGAGCCCCTGGGTGGCCATTTTGGGGGTATTAACCTGGTAGGTTATCCTTTTTACTCTTGTGCGGTTCTGAGACAGTATTTTGGGGCTCTGAGGAACTAACAAGTGCGGATTACTGCTAGGTTGATTCCACTGGCGGCTGTCGTTACACCATCTACCTTTGTCCGTCCAGTCAACCATGAGGACGGTGGTATCAGAACGACCAATAGGTATTGTCAACTTTACCGGGGACAACTTTGTTTCATTCGATATAGGTGGGGTAGGATCGCCAGTGTCAGATATTTATCGCCTTGTGACAATGTTTACGGTGCAAGGGACTACCTCTCCTCCATCAACTCCAGCTGCTAATTCATCCTAGACCTTGAGTGTCCTGGGACCCGCCTTGAAATGCGAAATACCGAACGCCTCTGTCCAAAACTCTGTCAACGAACAGTTCCCGCATGCGAATGTTAGTACACGAACAGTCTATGTCAGCTGGGTGCCACCTGAACGCGCGTTGACCAAAACATAACTGACAACCTGGAAAGAGATATGCCTCCTGCAAAACGACCAAAGTCCCCGGTAAAAAAAAAATTTGTTTCTTTTCTTTTCTTTTCTTCTTCTTCTTGTTCTTCTTCTTTTTCCCTTTTTTTATTTTATTTTATTTATTTATTTTTTGTTTCCATGCCCTATCATAAGATTTTTAGCTTGTTTACATGGTCACCTACCCTGGACGGCCATTGATGAAAGAATAAGTTCTGGTGGGATGGTCCTAACGGCGCTACAGTGACTATAATTTCTCTCAAACTTGGTTCCTTTGGATCATTGCAGGACCTTGAGCTACATAGTGTGGCGGAAGAAGGTTTTCTCAGTGAGGAATTGCATCCAAGTTCAAATTGGCCTTGATCCCACCAGCAGTATCATGAGAATCAGAGTTCCAAATCTCTGTGCTCAGATTGGATAGCTGCACCGGCGCACAATCAACACCTGGGGGCAAGGGAAATACGCAACTGAAGGCATCATCAAAATAGGTTTGTAGATTTTTCAAAGGTGATTTTCTCAATCTGCAGTCCACCCGTTGGCAAACCCCGAGTCATCAACCTCGGCAAGACGTAAGACAAATTGCGAATCCTTGTCTCTAGTCCGGGTTTGCACCTACCTATGTAATCAAGGAAGTTGTTAATAGAGTTACATGAAAGCTCATGTAAACTACAGTATATATATCAGCTTCATCAAAATAAAGCAAGCAAGAAGTGAAAACCTTGTCGTGGCCGCCCCGCACAGCGGAAAGACCAGCACGCCATAACCAAAGCGTTGGACCGCCTGGAACAGAGCATCACCTTCACGACGGAAGTAATTCCAAAACGATTGTGCTTCCTTGGGGCGTTGACTTGGAAAAAGCTCGCCTTTGAACTCTTCAACAACACTGCGTGATCTTTACCCTATCTCTTTTCTTCTGATTCTGACGACGGAACTCGGCGATCACTTGTACAGACTTGAATTGACGCTTAACCTGCTCTCTGACTGCTGAGTTCCTTTTCACAGACGTATAATCCGGAGAACATTTTAGTATCCCAGTTCGAGAAGTTGGCGCATTAAGTAGCACTTCTGCGGCGGGTGGAGTTCGAAAATCGTCAACCAACTTCCAGGCATCTTGCAAGCCACCTAGCTCAGTATATTTAAAGACTTGAAAGTTGTGAGGGCTCCGGTATTTCGAGACATTTCTTGGTCTCAAAATTGGGCGCTGTCTCTGTCTTTTTCCTACCCGCCCACGGACTTTACTAGTCTGCCATTTCTCAGCAACAGTCGAGTCAAATTGCTCGACACCACAGTTGCGAACAGGCGACGACTGATTTGCATGGGCAGATCGGAAACCACGATCATTGTGAGCTATGGGCGTGTGTTAAGCGTGTGCTGAGCAGGCGCACAGTGCTCATACAAGCGAGGACGACAACGTGGAAGAGCGAGGGCAGCGAATCCGACTATCACGACCGTGCCAGTCCGGTACACCACCGAATGCGCTCTGATCAACAAAACCTGGCCTAGGGTTTGCACGTCCTTGTCGGACGAGGTCGGCATTTTACAAAGGGTGACGCGGTGCAACGCTGTTTGATCCTGTGGCGCATATTGTTAACGATTAATTGGACGATTGAACCTTGTGCCAACACCTCAGCATGCATCAAGGCCAGACTAGAAAACTGTCAGCCTCCCCCAGTTAGCATCAGGCGTCCGAAATGGCGAATGAGCTTATTTCTGACTCCACGCTAAACAATTCACCGTTACCTCTCTCGGGCAGTCCAGCCTGGCCACCACTCCAAACAGTCCTCATCCAGCTCCAACTCCATGCCACAACACATCAGAGAACTTGACACGACACGGTTCGGCTGCAATTGACGTCTGTACACCAGTGCTTGAACACTTGGCCATGCAATGTCGCTAGTGCTAGCAGTCAACGCTCTAAAGCGAAAGTTGGCGGGTACGGACTACACGGTGGGCTGGATCTGCGCCATAGGTACAGAGCACGTCGCTGCACGGGCGTTTCTCGACGAAGAGCATGAAAGGCCAGAAGACGTGCCCGACAACGACGATAACGATTATACCTTAGGAAGGATTGGGAAACATAACATTGTCATTGTTGTCTTACCCATCGGGGAGTACGGTATCGTCGCTGCAGCATGTGCGGCCAAAGATATGTCACGCAGCTTTCCAAACATCCGAATCGGTATGATGGTCGGCATCGGCGGTGGAGCACCAAGTCGAAAGCATGACATACGTCTCGGCGACATTGTGGTCAGCGCTCCTGGTGATGGAAATGGTGGTGTGTTCCAGTATGACTTTGGTAAGGCGATGCAAGGAGGAACCTTTCACACAACAGGTTTTCTCAACCAGCCACCAACCTTTCTTCGGACTGCGGTGAATGGTCTTAGGAGCCAGTATAAGAGCAAGGGCCATCAGCTTGAGGAGGCCATCTGCAGCATTCTTGAGCGACACCCAAGACTGCAGGACTATGCTCGACCGAAGCCTAGCACTGACAGGCTGTACAAACCTGAAGTCGCCCATCTTCCAGAGGTTGAAGCCAGTTGCGCGGCATGCTGCGGTAATGATCCATTGCACTTAGTATCGCGGCGTGAACGAACCAAACATGAGGACAACCCGGCAATTCACTATGGCTTGATTGCCTCCTCAAACCAGGTGATGAAAGACGCTTTGATCCGGGATAGACTCATAGCGCAGAAGGATGTTCTGTGTTTCGAAATGGAAGCAGCTGGACTGATGAACCAATTTCCATGCTTGGTTATTCGCGGTATCTGTGATTACTCGGACTCCCACAAGAACAAGAACTGGCAGGGCTATGCGGCAATGGCGGCGGCCGCATACGCGAAAGATCTTCTATGCAGAGTCCATCCGAGTATTGTTGAGGCAGAGAGGAAAATTGGTGATATTATGAGAGGTTAGTCTCCAGGACTCTAGAAACATTAGCATATATTAATTCGCGTCACTGGGGAAGACATCCAAGAACTTGCGGAAGCGCAACTTGGTGTCTCGAAGAAACAGCTTGAGATGCAAGAAGATGCAGTCAAAAGTGAACACGCTGCTGAGAAAAGACAGTGCCTTCAACTGTTTCGTCTTACCGGAAGCAATGAGGAGACCACCTATGAGTGGTACAAGGACCGCGTGGAAGATCGAGTGGAAGGCACCTGCCAATGGTTTCTCCAACATCCCAATTTCCAAGAGTGGCTCAAACAGGACTCAGGCCCACTGCTAGTCTCGGCGGATCCTGGCTGTGGGAAGTCGGTATTGGCCAAGTACCTGGTCGACCACGGTCTGCCACGATCGTCAGCCATCTGCTATTTCTTCTTCAAGGAGCAAGACCAGAACAAGGTCCGCCAGGCACTCTGCGCCCTGCTTCATCAACTCTTCTCTCAAAAGCCTTCCCTAATTAACCATGCCATGGCCCAATTTCGCAAGGATGGTCAAGGGTTGATTAACTCTACACAATCACTCTGGACTGTCCTTGGAAATGCGGTGCAAGATCCCGAGGCCGGCCCCGTAATCTTAGTTCTCGACGCCCTGGACGAATGTGCCGAGCTAGAATTTGAGAACCTAGTGCGCAATGTGAAGAGTCAACTTAGCAGCGACTCGATAAGCCTAGGCAAGTTGAAGTATCTTCTAACAAGTCGGCCGTATGAGCAAATTGTGTCCCAGTTCCGCGACCGCGACCTGTTGACGGCATTTCCAAACATCCATATACCAGGAGAGGATGAGTCAGAAGCTATTAGCCAGGAGGTAAATCACGTCATTACACACCGGGTCAATCAGCTATCGGAGAGCAAGCGCCTCTCATGCGATCTCAAGATATATCTGGAGAAAAGACTTCGGGATGCTACCCATCGCACCTATCTCTGGGTATACCTTGTGTTTGACTATTTAGAGAAAGAAAACTTTAAGAAGACCAAAAAAGGTGTCGAGGCCACCATTTCCACACTTCCGCGGAGTATTAACGAAGCATATGAGAAAATTCTGAACAAGTCTAAGGATGAGGAGCGTCCAATGGTCCAAAAAGCCTTAAGTATTATCTTAGCCGCGAGTCGGCCGCTAACACTCTTGGAAATGAATATTGCCGTGAATATAGATTACGCATCGCATTCTATTGACGATGTTGACTTGGAAAACGAAGAGGATTTCAAGATACGTCTTAGATCATGGTGTGGATTGTTCATCTCAGTCCATCACGGTAGGATTTATTTCCTTCACCAAACCGCTCGCGAGTTCCTCCTCGCAGAGGCGACGACTTCGCCTACGACAGTTCCGTCGGAGCTAGAATGGCACCACGCCATCACTATGCGCTACGCACACGCTGCTCTTGCCAAAATCTGTGTGTTGTACCTAAATCTCTTTAACTCCGACGTTAGCCTCCCGACATATGCGACTGGCTCTGTCGATAGACGCGCCTTATTGGCTTACTCAGCCGAAACATGGAGTGCCCACTTCCGCGAGGCCGATATTATTGATGACGATGCCATTGTATCTTTAGCTCTAAGGATTTGTGACCCGAATTCGAAGAGCTACTGGGCATGGTTCCGAGCACATGACAACACTACTTATATGAAGACCACCAAGCACTTTACGGCTCTTGGGGTAGCGTCGTACTATGGCCATCGTGCAATTGTTAAGCTCCTTCTCAAGGAAGGCGCCAACACCGAAGCGAAAAACAGTAACGGTCAGACGCCGCTATGGGAGGCCGTGGAAGATGGGCGTGAAGCTATTGTCAAACTGCTGCTGGATAATAACGCCGACACCGAGGCAAAAGATAGCAGGTATTGTGAGACGCCGCTCTGGAGAGCCGTCTGGGGGGGGTGCGTTGCCATCATCCAGCTCCTTCTCGAGAACGGTGCCAGCACCGAAGCGAAAGACAGTAATGGTCGGACGCCGCTTTCGTATGCCGCCTTGACCGGGCATGAAGCAATCGTCAAGCTGCTGCTGGAGCATGGCGCCGATGTTGAGGCGAAAGACAGCAGGTACAGCCGGACGCCGCTTTCATATGCCGCCCGGCGAGGGCACGAGCCCATCGTTAAGCTGCTGCTGGAGAACGGCGCCGACACCGAGGCAAAAAGCAGCAGCGGTCGGACCCACTTTCGCATGCCGCCTTTGCGGGACATGAAGCTATCGTCAAGCTGCTGGTGGAGAACGGCGCCAATGTCGAGGCGACAGACAGTAACGGTCGGACGCCGATCTCGTATGCCGTCTGGCGAAGACACGAGGACATCATCACTCTACTCCAACGGGAATATCCCTAAGTATGTGAACACACTCTTATGCCCTCGGAAAGTCGTCCCTGCATAGCCTGTCAGAAGCAAGAAGAGCGTCCTACACCGTGATCAAAGATGGGTCGAAGCGGTTCGAAAGGTGCGTCACCCAGACAAACTAGCCTGGTCGGCAATGACTATGCCGCCACACCACGTGGCAAGAGTGCTGACGTGTTGTCGTCAAGATGAGCGGCAACCAAATACAGTACAGTTTCTCCATTCTGCCATGTTGCTTCGATATTTGCGCCCTGATGTAGCAGTATTTTGACGACGCCTATCTGTTTGTTTGTCCTGAGATATCACGCTGAATACAGATACCTCTGGGCAGTCGAGGATAAGTTATTCGAGTCAAGTTATCACCACGGGCACTGCGCCTCGGTAACGTGTACCTGCAACGATTGTCATGGTAGGATGGACCTTGTGTGTGATGCTTTGGAATGTGACAAAAGATACTAGCGGAACGGAAACCCCTAGAGCAAAAGCGACGAAGGTGAGATCCAAAATCTTAGATGATAGACTCGAATAGAGTGAAGTCTGGAGAAGAGCGGAATAGGATCGCCCAAAAAGACAGCATTGTTGCATTTGAGATTATGATGCTAGTATGAAGTTATAGCAAAATATAATACCCATTTCTGCGACTTAAGGGCAGAATGTACTAGGTTTACCAAACGGCCACTATGGATTCCTAGCAAGCTTGTATGGAAAGATGTAGAACGAACAATTTCCAATAGACAAAACACCTACTGTAGATGCATAGGTAAGCATGGCCTTCACAACCGCAATGTCAAGTTCTCGTTGTTCAACTTTCAATATACACAGAAAGGTGCCGTACAAATTGGGTGACATAAACCGTTTTGGTAGGCCTCACCTAATCCTCCTGGTCCAGTATCAAGCATTTGAGAATAAGAAAGAGACATATTAACACATAGTAACCACCTTACTAACCGCCAACTGTTATGAGAAGATTCCGATATATAAATTATATACTCATGATGAAGCGAAAAGTATAAGAGCAAGCACAACAATAACGCCAGGAAATATAACCAAGAGGGAGCGATACGGCTGGTGACTCGTATGTAAGCCTTCTAGATTAGTTGCTGTCCGCAGCATCAATTTATGGTCAGGTCCAAGCATCTCGACTCCAAGTTGTAGTGCGGTTCGGTATAGCTTCCCTGCCTCGTCTAGCCTGCGCTGGTCCGCATATAAGACACCCAGTTTATTGGCTGCTCGAATCGCCAATTTAATTCTGGATCTCGACACCTTTTCAACTTTTTCTGCCCTCTCTAAGGCATCTAGTACTCGCTGGTACATTGCCTCTGCCTTGTCCGGCTTGCGCTGGGATACATAGAAACAACCCAGCTTATAGACATACTTGAGTGTTGATTCGTGATCGGGACCAAATGTCTTCTCCTTCCCTTTCATGGCTCTCTGAAACATCTCATCTGCTTTGCTTCCGTTATTCTGACTTTTGTAGATAAGGCCTAAAGAGTCGATCGTCTCAACCGTAAGCTCATTATAAGGGCCAAGCACTTTCTCCTCTCTATCTAGTACCGACAGGAGTATCTCCACTGCTTCGTTTTCCTTGCCTCGGAGCGAGTAGGACCAACCTAATGAGATGGCTATAAAGAATGTCAATATGTGATCTTCTCCGAAAGCGTTCTTACCCCCTTCCAAAGCCTGCATGTACATCTTCTCTGCCCTGTTCGGGTTGTTTTGCAAGTCGTAGAACATGGCCATGTGCCAGATTGTCTGCAGTGTCCATATGTGATCAGATCCAAGTAACTTTTGCATCCCGCTGAGTGCCCGCTGAAACATCTTCTCTGCCTCGTCTAATTTCCGTTGGCCATTGTAGAAGTAGCCCATGCTGCTGACCATCTGGAGAGTTAATATGTGGCCAGGCCCAAGCGCCTTTTCAATCCCTTCCAGAACCTGTTCGTACATTTTCTCTGCATCATCTCCACGGCCATGATTTTCGTAGAGATTCCCCAAGTTATTGATTGTCTCGAGTGTTGATGCATGATTAGGACCCAACGTCTTCCTAAATCTCTCTAAGGACTGATGGTACACCTTCTCCGCTTCGCCGATCTTGCCTTGAATGACGTAGAGTCGCCCGAGGCTGCTGACCGTCTGGATTGTCCATATGTGATCAATACCATGCTCCTTCTTGCTGCCACTCAGCGCTTTCAGGTACATCTCCTCCGCCTTGTCCAACTTGCCATTGGTCGCATAGAAGCTGCCTAGGTAGTAGACCATCTGGAGTGTCCATGTGTGGTTAGGACCATACTCCTTGTTACTTCCATCCAGCACCTTCAAGTATTTATTCTCCGCCTTATCCAACTTGCCATGACTAACATAGAAATCGCCTAAGCTTTTGACTGCAAAGAGTGTCCATTTGTTGTTGGGGCCGAGCGACTTCTCTAGTTGTTCCTCTGCCTGCCGATATATATTCTCTGTTTCGCCCAGTTTATCTTGGCTGAAGTAGATATTGCCCATGGTATTAACTGTATCAGATGTCGACGCTTGGCCAGGTAATATCTTCTCTTCCCCTCCTTCTAGCACCCACTGGTTGTTCTTTTTCCTTCCTTCCAGCACCCACTGGTACATCTTCGCGCCTTCGTCCGGCTTGTCCTGGTCGGTGCAGAGGAGGTTCAAGTCGTCGACCAGCTCTGACGCTTTGGTGTGACCGCGACCGAGTGCCTTCTCTTGCCCTTCGAAGGCCTTCTGATACATCTTCTCGGCCTCCTTTGATCTACCTTGGCCCGTAAAAAAAAGGCCCATCATCTGGAACGCCTCGATCGTTGATGCATGATCACGACCGAGTGTATTTTCTCTTCCTTCAAGTACCCTCATGTACAATTTCTCCGCCTCAACTACCTTAAATTGATGTTGATAGAGGAAGCCCAAGTTGTACACCGAGTTAAGTGTTGATTTGTGACCAGGGCCAAATAATTTCTCAAATCCTTCCAGCGCTCGCTGCAAAAACATCTCTGCTTCGTCTAGCTTGCCTTGGGAGATATATACGAGGCCCAATGAGCTGGCTATCTCAAGAGTTGTTATGTTATCGGATCCACAAAGCGTCTCGAATCCCTCTAGAGCCCTTTGTAACACTTCCTCGGACTCGCTTAGTCGTCCTTGATTTCTGTAAAGCAGGCCCAACATTTGTACTGTTTGGAGTGTCGACTTATTATAAGGACCCAGAGTCTTCTCTCTTCCTTCAAGCACCCTGGTGTACATTTCCTTTGCTTCGTCTAGCCTGCCTAAATATGCGTAGAGTAGACCTAAATCGTTCGCTGTCTGTAGCGTTGATCCATCGCTAGGACCGAACGTCTTCTCCCTCACCTTAAGCACTCGCCGGTATATATTCTCTGCCTCATCAGTCTTGCCCTGATCTGCGTAAAGTGCGCCCAAGGCAAAGGCCGTATCAAGTGTAGACTCGTGGTCAAAACCCAAAACGCTGTTTTGTCCATCAAGGGCACGTTGGTACATTTTCTCCGCTTCGCCTGGCTTACCTTGATAGGCGTAGAGCTTTCCAATAGAGTACATCGAGCGGAATATGGATACATCTTCATGTGAGGTCATGTCGACAAGAAACAAAGACCGATTAGCATGCCGAATAAGGCGTCGTCCTATAATCCAGTATTGAGGTTGCTGGCGCAATGACAAATGGGACCCTACACACTGCACAGCCAACTTGGCTAGTCCGAAGTCCCATTCTTGGTTCAATACATGGATTGTCCACGAATGTACGCAACTATGCATGTTATATCCTTTTGATTCGGAACCTTCATATCCAGGCGTGTTGTCTGCTTCCACTAGAGCATGGCCACAAAGTACCCTTACTGCGTCATCGAAGCTAAGCCGGTCTTCAACCAACTCTGAGAACCACTTCGGACCGTCTCTCCTACCCTCCTGAAGGAGCTCAAGCCAAATATCCTGATTGTCAAAGTACGCCCATAGTTGAAGAAGCTTCGCCGATAATTCATTTCGCTGTTTAACATGATTGTATGAGAGTTCCCACGTAGAATACAGTGCATGATCTTCGTAAGAGAGTAGCTGCGGGGTTTGCTTCTGGAGACGAAGCCATGATTTGTTGTACCAAACAAGGTAGTCAGCGAAACTGAGGCTCGGTGCCTCGGACAAATAGGCACCTGCCGATGCAAGAGCAAATGGAAGCCCATCTAACCGGGAAGCCAATTTTTGAGCGTCAGGATCTTGGGTCAGAATTAGTATTGAATATCACATAAATGGCCTACAGAGCTCACTATTGCTTAAGTCTTGCCGTCCTGACGTATAAGAGAGTATTTGAAGAGGTGGCTCAATGTTACTTAGCTTTTTAACGGGGATGAGATGGCCGATTCGTAATTGAGAGGATCTAGAAGTTATTATTACAGCTCCTTGTTGTCCTTCCGGAAGGTATGGTCTTTGCTTTGCTATCGTGGCGTTCTTGATCTTGGACGTGAGGAATTTGAAGAGTGAGTATGTCGTCCTCTCAGTTGCCAAATTCTGTGTTAGCTAATAGATATGGCCAGAGGAGCTTCAGAGCTATGCATAGTCAAAGCCAACGAGGATGGACTGGTTAGTTTCATTGCTCCCTTAAGGATGATATGTCGCTTGTCAACTCCTCTATATGAGGTAGTTGCGAGCAACCAGGACTCCACAGATAATACCCTGACTCTGAGAGGCATTGATAAGGATACATTTTGGCGCTTCTTTCAGTTCGTGTACTCCGGAGTGTTGTGATTGAACTTACTTCTATTAAAGTCTGGCTGACAGCTCTCATACATCTATATACCCAGTGGCACGGCCCGTGCCACTACGCAGCGACTCAGCTGCCTAAAAATGTCTCGGGACGTGACCCACACCAAGTCAACACGGAGCGTACGAGAGTCCTGAAATGATCCAGCACGAAGAGAGTACGAGCTGTGAGGCCACAAATAACACCTCGTGTTTGGTGATTCCGGTGGATCTGGGTCGCTATTTGACGGAGGACAACGCTTGTCGAACTCCTTCCGGCTTCCCTACTCTATTATTTCTTACACGCAAGCGCTGGATGCCAGCGTGAGCTCGCAGGTGTCATCTAAGCGAAAACGCGCCGCTTTATATGATGACGAAATCCCGGGCAGGCACTTTGAGATGCAGTTGCACTGCACTTCCTTATTTTTGGGGAAATACAAGATCAGTAAAAACAAGCTGCGAACTGGTGGTTCGGAGACCATGCCCACAGTTGGTGCATTTTTGGGACACTGCAAAGTTTGGTATTTCGCTTACACGTACAGCATAACAACGCTTATGGAATACGCATGCACTCAGCTGGCCAGTGAGCTTGCACACTGCGTAATTCATGCCTCAGCATTTGTCCATGATTTTAAGGCTCTGGTTCACTATGTGCATCATGAATGTACCGCACGCGATAGCAGCATGCGACTGCTGATTGCACGATTTGCTCTTTGTGTGATCAAGGACGTGTCTGCATTGGAGGGGTGGGAAGGGTTACTCACCGATGTACCTGCCTTCAGGTCAGACCTGGCAGATGAACTGTTGCATGCGATGGGGACGCCGTAAAACCGGTAGGCTCTTTTGAACTGGCTTGCGAGCCTGCATATCAGGTTGTTCGTGAATTGCTTGCAGTCTATTATCGGACTTCTGCAGCTGATTTTGCCGTGGAAATGTGCGTGCTGTCAGGAAGTAGGGGTCCTCCGGTTCTTCCGTATTTTTGCTGTTAACTTTAGTGGAAGAGATTTGTTTCTGTTGTCATATCCTGTCATGTAGAGTTATAATGCTCTCCTACGCCTGATTTGGAGAGTACTCATGGCCCATAGATAGATAATGCCAACAGATGATCCGCCCAATATACGGAACTAGAGCGGACAGGCATGATGTAGTTGGCTCAATGAAGAAGTAGTTAGTTAGTTAGTTATTCGCTGCCTAGTTTCTCAAATTTTCTCTCTCAATGCATCGGCTCCGTCCTAGAGTTCCATTAAGTCTCCCAGTGTCTATATTCAAGCATGCGAGCTACGACTCGGAACTCCTCACCGGCATCCGCAGCAGAAGTCTGCTTTTCGTATATTAATACTTCATCATGATTTGGAGTATCTATACTGCTTGAGATTATCAAGACTATGCGGTACACCGGGTACCAAGCCGGCACTGAGGTCGGAGGAGGAGGAATGTCACGTAGGTTCTAAATTCCAAGATCCAATAGCCCGCGCCGAAATCTGGGATTCAAGAGTCAAGCAACCAGTCAACTGGGAGGTCCTCCGCCAGCGGTGCCTATTTACTTACCATGAGTCACTGTAGCACCTCCCTCGCAACCCATTTTTAAGAGGATGAGCAAATGAACTTAGACCTCGAGCTTTATATCTGTGCGAGTGCTCCTTGCTGAGCTTTGCTCCCTGCGGCTTGAAGACAAATCAATATCTGACGGCTGGGCAGATTGCTCGCGGATGTGCTGAGGTTTGAGGCGGAAATAGGCTTAGGATTGGTACAATCTATGTAGAAAATGTATCTGCAACAATCAAATCTAGGTTGCCTAGTTACCCCTAGATTTAATATTCGCGAAGGTGCGCAATGCCTCTATTTTTCTTCCGTTACCAACGACAAGGGAAGGAGAAATAAAAACAAATGCATGTATAAAACCTCAGACTAGAGACGTGCACAGATCTTCCACTGTCTAAATTTGTGTCAACTGGGAGTCGTCAAGCAAATTACAGTGGATGCTAGTGGGCCGCCACAAATTTTCACCGCCTATCCATTAGCAAGCAACCCCTGTGAGACTACAATGCGTTTTCGGGTGGTTCCCAATCCATAGGCTCTCCCACACACTCCAGCGCGCAATCTGAGTGTCTAGTCTCGCGCTGCTTCCCCATTAGAGTCTCAACCTCTTTCACTGCAGCCGCGTACGCAGCTTCTAAACCCCTCATTATGCCCACCACGACCCACGGCAAGTTATACATCCTCAATGAGGGAATTCCCTCTGTCTCTTCCGGGTTCTTCCATATATTTCCTAGTTCGTTGGCTGTCCACAATGCCCGACTCACATTTCCCGTTCCCAGTGTCGCACGTAGTGAACTATGTTCATCAAGTGCCATCAGTAGGTTGGCGAGTGTGGATGATTCATTCAACTCTCTGCTTGTACTGGGTGGTCGGTTGGGCAGAGCGATCCTAAAGACAAGCAGCAAATTGACAATAGCTTGCTCAATCAATGCGTAAAATCCGTGAAAATCCAGCTTAAAATTACGCTCTGCGTCCTGCAAGGTAAACCCGGATTCTGAGGATGCTAAAGCACGACGGTACGAATCACTAAAGCCAATGAGCTGCCAGCGGAGACGGTGCCAGGTGCGTGCAAAGCAGTGGAAGGCCTGGAGACGGGTAGGGGATGCCTCATTGGAGGCGGCAGCCCTTGGCCCCTTGCTCGTCGCTCCTCTCGTGGAAGCAGTAGGTATTGCAGGGTCTGGCATGGTCCGCGACTGTGGAGTCTGCCCCCAGGTCGCCAAAAACGAAGGAGGTGATGGCACAGCGCCAGAGTTCTCACAGCGGGTCATGTTGAGTGGTTCGCGCGTTGAAACAGACCGAGATCTCCACTGAGACATTTTTAGGCTTATCTGCCGTGAGGAACCAGAACGTGCTTTATGGCTGACAGTTTCTGAGAAGTGCCTCAGTAATAGTTTTGTATTTGTGATAGATATAAGGAACGATTCAGTCCGAGATGAAGGTTCCACAATTTTACATCTTAAGCCTAGAATTTAAGAAATAAGATAACCGATTCAAGGTGGCATTCAGTGGCTCTATGATTTTTTTCGCAGCGATTTCTCGAGTCCTGAATTTTAGTGTCTGCTGATCGTCTAGCTCTGCTCAACGTTGGAGCATCAGACCTAGACACACTTGACCGACGTCCGCTGTTTACCAACCAAAAATATGTTGCAAGATGCAATATCATGTATACTAAAGATCAATCTGATAAGGCTGCGGTCTCCCCGTAACGCGCCGCTGAATCCATTATCACACTTTATCTATACCCATCGTAGCCTGGGTGTAGTGGATCCCTTTTGATGGTGAAATGCCAAGTAGGATGGTGCTTCTCACCGGTCAAGGGCCGTAATAAGTCTGGAGTAAGTGAGATCTAGGAGCGCATTTTGTCAATATTTTTCAAGCCCTTAAGGGACTTAAATGGAGCTAGTTTTGGCCAGGAATAGATTATGTAGGCTGGGGTGGAGGTGTATAGTTCGGGAGGCGTGTGGGGTTCTGCGATCTAGGATCGCAGCACCGAGATCTGAGTTCCAAATACCGAGATCCGAAAACAAGGATCTTCTAGTGTGTCTTTTGTGAGTGCCTAATATTTCCAAAACACAAACAAAGATTCAAGAATAAAGACCTTGTATATATTAACTCAGTTCGCGGACTAGCAATAGTCGACAAACTAAAACTATCAGAGGATTAACGTAAATTTACCCATCAGATCCGCAAGACCTGTTCATACTCTGCTCCGTCGAAAGCATTCCAGCATAGACAATATGGAGGAAGAGGAGACTGACCACAGCCGTGGGCCTAACTCGGCGTTGCTTAGCGCCCCCAGGAAATATTTAGCCAGGCTACGCATTTTCTAACCCCACTGCAAAAGCAACAGTTGATTACTTCGCTCCCTAACGCTGAAGAAAAATTCACTCCAACAGAAATCTTTTCTGCTTGGATCTGGAGCAGAATATTCGTACGGGATTCTTGGCCCGATCAAATTTTCAAAAATCTCCAGATAGATGACCTTGCTATTATTAGTCCTGATCTGGGGAATCTCTCTAAGCATCCAAATGCGGACGCTTGTCTGCTACTGCTGCCGCTTGACTGGACCGGTGACTGTTGGTACGAGAAGCCTAGTTTGTTGGACTCATTACAGAACCCGGAACTGTATAACGCACAAAAAAGGGAGGCTACGTTAGCGGGAACCTGCATCAAAGTTCAATTTGGTTTTACTGTGGAAGGTTGCCCCTGTAGGGCAGTTAGAGACCCAAGTGTGTTCTTCCGCCAAAGCCATGGCACGCTATGGACGAACATCCTCTACTATTCGGATGACACGATTCACACCATATCAGATGAATGCATTAGGGGAGTTGATGGTATTAGTCGTAGAAAGAAGGGACATATTCGTAAGAGATGCTTGTTTGACGTAACGTATAGGGACGGCGTTGTGCGGTCTCATGGGCTGCTTGCCTCAGAGAGGCCAACTCCGGTTGTTAGCATTTTCAAACAGAGATGGCGCTTATTTGGATGGCGGGTGGCGAGAGAAGGGGACACCGATATCGGCGACGATCTCCACTTGCTCTAAATACCCTATGCCAGGTTTAAGATGCCTGCAAAAGAGCTACTAGCGAGTATACAAAGGAACGTGCTAAGGCTAGTAATGTCAAACTCAAAGATTTTCTTATAGAGCGAGTCCTAGCACTAGATACTCCCAAATAGTATTTGGGCATGGATTAAGTCCCAATTATGCCCCATTGACTCCCAATCACTCTCTATGTCAACTTCCAAGGGAGGTTCTATAGCTTGTGGTATCCTATACTTCTGTTACTAAAAGCGTTATTCACTAGGCTCTATGGCTGGTCCTTGCCTTTCCAACTAAATCATGCTCAAGTCTACTCCAAGCACAGATGCTCGTGGCAGTATCCTAAGATGAGCTCGTCAGGCGGTCTTTCTCCTGGTCTTCAAGAGGGAGGACGGACATACTCGGCCATGTCTATTGACTAATGCCCCGTTCCTGTCCCCAAATCAAGGATCCGCAGGTCCTTTGTGGTATCAAGTGGTGATGAGTACAGCGCGCCAGCCCGAGCCATAAGGAAGATCTTGTGAAACACCTCCAAACGGGCGCATTCTTCCTGTGTATAATGCTGTCAGCCGAGCGCTCAGAATTGCGTTGTGTTTACCCTACCTCATCAATCGGAAATATGTATTTGCTCCTACTGAGGCCGTAACCTGCTTCCAAAACGTCTTTCTACACCCTCTAACATACGACCAGCGCCAGCAGGATCTAGATAGCCAAGACGTCAGTTCCTGAGTGCAGCCCTAAATGCACGAGCAGGATGCGATGGCGGGCCTTACCTACTGAATCGGTCTGGAAGTCCATTCCATTTCTGTCGTGCATTGCAGCAGACAATTATGCAGCCACGGAGGGTCGACTGGTAGCAATGCAGTGGATTTAAACGGCTACAGGAAGGGCGCATGGTTAGATGACATCGCTAGGTGACTCAAATGCCTCAATATCCTTCATCCAGGCTGCGAACCAAAGATGAAGCTCGGAACTGTCACTATCATGTCCTCTACTTCTCGACTGCATTATTTTGTGTACTCTGAGCATCCGTACAGTGCTTACGCAGAAAAGAGCCGAAGCGATGGGGTGGAAGCGCGAGACATTGGAAGTCTAACAACAAACCATCACGATCACGCCGACCTGGCGTCCCACCTGAGCGCGCGTCAACCAAAACATTTATGACAAGCTGGAAAGAGATATTCCCCCTGCAGTAACGTCTACCAAAACCTCTGGTCATTTTTTGGCCCTTTTTTCCCCCTGTTTCCACGCCCTATCGTAGGATGGTAGCTTGTTTACATGCTCGCCTACCCTGGACGGCCATCGCAAAGAATAACTTCTGTCCGGGTGGCAGTTAGGACCAAGTTCTACAGTGATTATTATTATTTCAAACTTGGATCCTTTGGATCATTGCAGAACCTTGCGTTGGTGAGCATCTTACTGTGACAAGACTTGCCCGATTTAGTCTGTTCGTAAATATAAGATCATGGGGAGTTGTGGACTTTACAGGGATTCGCCAAATGTAGTGATACAAATATTTGGCGCTGTTGTTAGCTAGCCTTTCCACCTGTCGAAAGCATTGGCCAATGAAGATTCGCTGCTTGTGCCCCGTTGATCACCTTGGCGCCTGATGTTAGTGATGGTGATATCGCTGTTGACTGGTTACAATACGAGACATGACACCACTACGGCAACGCTCCAAGTATTTCCTGGCGCCAAGGACGCGGAGACGTTGCGTTGTACGATGCCACTTGGCGCTTGATCAGCGCGCTGTCATCTTTAGCCCAACTGGAAGGATATGGCTGTTTGGTGATTGCCTGAAAACATTTAAAGGGCGACCTACATCCGTTTTATCTGTCACATACGTCTTCATCCTTTGCACCTACCACACAAAGCTGGATCAGAGATTCTCTAGTAATAGCAATGCATGTGGCCAAGACCGTCATTGCTCTTTGGGCACTCTCGTCGATAGCTGCAGAATCAGTTTCAGCCATGCATGGCTCTTCCGTCAACAAAGACAGTACACAGTGCCTTAGCGAGTGCGCCGCCGCCCAAAGAGAGTTTGCGAACCTGCGAGGTGCACGTCTGTTCTTGTGCTCTTGTGGCTCACCATTTCTAAAAAAGGCCGATGACTGTGCTGCGTGCCTGATATATCACGATGTCTGGAAATACTTGACTCCTTGGATTGCCCTGATATCCTACTGCAATCCACGACGGGATGAATGCGTGGTGTAGATGCAGTAATCTTGCTTTTCACGATCGACTAAGATCATACAGCATCAACTCCTGGTAATAATAAACCTCATAGTCTGTCCAAACTACAGATTATCGCGGACAAAACTCAAGGTTTGTTGGCAGCACAAGCCCGGAACTAAAATATTGGTAACTCAGCTCACTTACTATGAGAATGAATGGAGAGTGGCAATATTCTAGGAGTATTGGCCTGTGTTCGTCCTCCCAGCTTGATATATGTTGCTCCCATTAGAGCGTGTTGCTCTCAGCTGCAGCGGGATGGTTGGCGAGTGGTTCAACAAGAAAACGTTCTATAAGGCGCTGCTAAAAGCGCCCCGCACGAAAATCAGCTCACAGGGCACTACCAGACACTGTACAATGGGGAGGTTGGGCCACGTGGCTCGTTCGACCTAGGACAGACAACTCTGAAGGAGAGTTTCTTAAAGGTCCTACTCCTCTCATTCCAAATCATGAATCAATGTTCCCCTAAACTTAAGTCACAAAGTTCAATTTGGTACAATCTAAGCGTGAAACGGACGAGTCGATGTGACCGTGGCCGTGTCGCGACGCGTTGGCGTGAGTAATCAGTCATGCACAAGCCGCAACTTCCCTTGCTCGCTGCATTTGGGGAATCGACAGCAGATGTGAGGCACCCACATCACAACGCACGAGAATCATTGGATGAGAACGAACGGCAAATGCGTAAGCAAATGCGATTACACGCCCGAGTTTTCAATGGTTGCCTCCTTTCAGTCACATTGATGCGGCCTGACACAGTATGTTGGCAACCTTGGCTGTCCCCGTTGGCAAGGCAGATAATGCCAATCACCTCCTCTGTCGCAGCATTTTCTCTCAGCCGATGGATGCACATAGGGACCTCAGGAGGACAGACAGGCCTCACACCACGAATTATATCTCATCGATATTTTGTCAGCTAGAGCGATGGACTTGGAGGACAAGGGCGGCAACGCTCAGTCAAGTTCGAGCCGACGTGCTGAGAGACCGTTGGACTCCGCAGACTACACCGTGGGTTGGATATGTGCAGTCACAACGGAGTATGTTGCTGCGCAAGCCTTCCTCGACGAGAAGCACGGCAGACTGGAATATACGTCTCGCAACGATAACAATGACTATACTTTAGGTAAAATCGGGAAACACAACGTGGTTATTGCTGTTTTGCCTCAAGGCGAATATGGCATTTCCTCGGCAACCGGCGTCGCAAAAGACATGCTACATAGCTTCCCCAACGTCAGAATTGGCCTCATGGTTGGCATCGGCGGTGGCGCGCCAAGTCAAAACCAAGACATCCGTCTTGGCGACGTTGTGGTCAGTGCCCCCAGTGGTGGAAATGGCGGCGTGTTTCAGTACGACTTTGGCAAAACGATAGATGGCCAAAGTTTCCATACAACTGGCTTTCTAGACCAGCCGCCAATCTTCCTCCGCACGGCGGTAAACGGACTCAGATCCGACTATGAGATGGAAGGACATCAGCTCGAACAGGCTATAAACAAAGCTCTTGAAGCCAAGCCAAGGCTACGGAGGAAGTATAAGCGACCAGACGCAAGTACCGACAGGCTGTATCGAACTGGGTTCACCCACCCAGCAAACAATGAGGCAAGCTGCGACGAGTGCTGCGGGAGCGATTTATCGAAATTGATACCAAGACGCGAGCGGAACGGGGATGAGGATGATAACCCGGCCATTCACTACGGCTTGATTGCCTCCGCGAATAGTCTGATGAAGGACGCTTTCGTCCGAGATAAACTTTCCGCAGAAAAAGGTGTTCTCTGTTTTGAAATGGAAGCCGCAGGGTTGATGAACCAGTTCCCTTGTTTGGTTGTTCGTGGTATTTGTGACTACTCAGACACTCATAAGAACAAGGAATGGCAAGGATACGCAGCAATGGCGGCAGCTGCCTATACAAAGGATCTTCTATACAGGATCTTGCCAGACCAGGTTGTGGCTGAGAAGAAAATCAGCGATATTCTGTCCGGTAAATAGGCTTGTAAGGTTTTGCAATTATACTGGCAATACGTGCTGACTTTAGTAGAACTTCACGACATTGCGATGAAGCAATTGGTTAGCACCAGGGAGCTCATTCAAGTCCAGAAAGACAAGGTTAAGGAAAGGCTATCGGAAAAAGCCAAAACGTGTCATCAGTTGTTCCGCCTACAGCCGGCGGTAGTGACGCCACATACGAGTGGTATAAGAACCGAGTAGAGGAAAGAGTCGATGGCACATGCCTGTGGTTTCTGAGACACAAGCATTTCCAACAGTGGTTAAACCAGGACTCCGGCCCTTTGCTAGTCTCGGCCGATCCTGGCTGCGGTAAGTCGGTGCTGGCTAGATACTTGATCGACGACTACCTGCCACGATCGGCAACCATTTGCTATTTTTTCTTCAAAGACCAAGACCAGAACACCGTCCGACAAGCACTCTGCGCTCTGCTCCACCAGCTGTTCACTCACAAACACTGCCTACTTGGCCATGCCATGGCACAATTCGACAAAGATGGGCCAGGTATGATCAACTCCACACAATCGCTCTGGATTATTCTTGAAAATGCCATTAAAGATCCCCAAGCCGGATCGGTTATCTTGGTCCTAGACGCCCTGGACGAATGCGCCGAGCCAGATTTTAAAACCTTGATGCGGAACATGAAGAGCCAACTTAGCAGCGGCGAGATAGGACATGGTAAGTTGAAGTATCTCCTAACATCTCGCCCGTATAAGCAGATCATGTCGGGTTTTCGCGATCCCAGTCTGTTGGCTGCCTTTCCAAGTATTCATATACCAGGAGAAGAGGAATTGGAGACCATCAGTCAGGAGGTGAATCGCGTCATTACATATCGTGTCAACCAGCTGTCCCACCACGTTTCACCTGGAATCAAAAATCTGCTTGTGCAAAAGCTGATGGAGACAAGCCACCGCACGTACCTCTGGTTATACCTTGTGTTTGACGACTTGAAGGACGAAGATTTTACTATGACACCATCGGGAGTCAAATCCGCTATTGCAACACTTCCAAAGACTATTTACGAGGCATACGAGCGAATTCTAAACAAATGCAAGGATAACCCAATGGTTCGAAAAGCGTTGAGCGTTATCTTGGTGGCAAATCGACCTCTAACAGTCTCGGAAATGAATGTGGCGATGAACGTGAACGATGCATCACAGTGCATCTGGGATATAGAACTGGAGAATGAAGACGATTTTAGGTCGCGTCTTAGATCCTGGTGTGGATTATTTATCTCAATCCATCATGATAAGCTCTATTTTCTTCATCAAACAGCTCGAGAGTTCCTATTAGCCGATTTGACATTGCCCGTCCATATCCCATCGGAACGTCACTGGCATCGGTCCTTCACTGCTAAAGGTGCACAAATCGTTCTTGCAAAACTTTGCGTGCTTTATTTCAGCATTTTAAACTCCGGTTACAGGCATTCTGAGGACGAGATTACGAATAGGGAAAAGAAGCTCATAGTTGATCGTTTCGCCTTCCTAGAATATGCAGTGGGGAACTGGGACATTCACTTTCGGCAAGCTGATATTGTGGACGGCAGCGAAATGGTGCCATTGGCGTTGACAGTCTGTGACCTGGACTCAAGGATCCATGCGGTCTGGGTCAAAGGCTACTGGAAGCACAGAGGTGTGGCGCCTGAGAGTATGACCAGGCTTATGGTGTCTTCATATCTTGGGCTTGATGCCGTTGTCAGGCTGGTGCTTGCAGTGGGCGTGAGCCTTGAGGCCAAAGATACCAGGTATGGCCGTACTCCACTTTCATGGGCTGCTTGTGAAGGACATGCGAGCATCGTCAGTCTGCTTCTGGAGAGAGGTGCAGTTATCGATACAACGGACAGGCATGGTCGAACGCCTCTGTCGCTGGCAGCCGAAAATGGGCGCGAGACTGTTGTCAAACTGCTACTCGAGAAGGAGGGAGTTGACAAAAATTCACGATCAAGCGGTTCATTTGATGGCGGACGTTCTCCATTGTCGTACGCTGCTCAGAACGGCCATGAACAAGTGGTAGACATCCTTCTCTCGCGTCGAAACATTGTGGTTGACTCAGAGGATAGAAGTGGCAAGACGCCGTTAACGTATGCCGTTGCTGCGACCAATAGCCGCATCGCTCGTGCGCTAATTAACCGAGGTGCCAGTGCTTCGAGGACTGACTTCGACCGGAAGGGCATGCTCCATCATGCAATCAACGCCGACTCTGAGCTTGGCGAAGTAGAGTTGCTCGTAAAGCTGGGTGCCCCTACCAAGTCGGAAGACAACGCTAACATGACACCATTGCATTATACTGTTAGATTCGCAAGACGCGATATTGCTGAGCTACTTTTGCGGTATAATGTGCCTGTGAATACTGCGGTTCACAGGAGATTGTGGACTCGCGAATTTGAAGTTGGCAATTATATATGGAAGCCGGAAGCCGTGGAACCGGCTGTTTCTTCTGAAGCTAAGAGTGGTCTTACCGCACTGCATTGTGCTGCTTTGGTTGGCCAAGATACAATGGTTTCTTTCTTCCTTTGTAACAAAGCAAACATAAATGCACTTTCGGACTATGGAGAGACTGCTCTCCACCTCGCCCTTGCGGCCACCGTGGAAGGGACGCGGTATGAAGATTATTGGACGAGTGTCGATTGGAAAGTCGAGGCTGTATTGGACATCATCGATGTGACGGACAACGATGAATTTGCCAGAGCCCAGCATGACATCCTGAATCGTCGGATGGCGGTGCTTGATGTACTGCTTAACGACCCAGAAATAGACATCAGCATCAGGGATCATAAAGGAGAAACGGCATTGCATAAAGTTCGATACGGAAATTTCGGGTCAAGTCGGTTGGTCGAAAGACTGCTCCAAATGAATGGAGAGTCTATATGCCGGTGTCGGGATAACAGGACGCCTCTGCATCTCGCATGTGCGAAGCAAGATGTGCAATCGGTATCCTTGTTGGCGCCACGTTCGCAACTTGCACCTTCAGACCCAGAGGGGCAAAATGCTCTTCATTTCGCTAGCACCAGTGCATGTGTGGAAACTATGACGGAAGTCATCCGTGTATGTGAAAGGCAAGGTATTTGATCTATCATCAACGAGGGATGATAGAGGACGAAATGCCCTACATTGCTTTGTAAAAGCTATTAACGTAGATGAAGAAGGACTTCAGTTACTGTTGGGCTACGGGGTTGATACCGGTGAGACTGATATCAACGGAGACCATCCGGTCTCGGTTTACCTGAACGACCGGCTTGGAAGCGTAGAAGAGACTATTTGCCGACTTTTGTTCGAGGGTGTAGACCCGACGCACACTAATAATTATGGTCTGACATTTGCTCAGATCTATGCAGGACGGCGAGACGTAACAGTCCGGCAGTACGCTGGAGAAAAGGGGCTCGAGTTCTGTGATAGAGCGGTAGTATCTCTGCAAGCCTTTTTACACCTCGTATAGGATCCGGAAACGCTGTTATGAAATCTGGTGAGGATCGGGAGAGGATCGCCTCCATACACGACATCATTGGATTCGAGATGGAGGGTGCTGACGCCTGGGATCAAGTCCTGTGCATCGTCGTGAAGGGCATATGTGATTACGCGGATAGTCACAAAAATCAGCATTGGCAGGACTTTGCTGCAGCCACCGCTGTATGTGTCTCGAAGGCGATGCTGGAGCGATATGCTGCTAGTGACAACAGCCCTCGTAGTAAGAGAGGTAAGTTAAGATACTCTTTCCCATTATTCACCCCTTACCACGCAATAGATGAAGGACTAGGGCTGAGCCATGGCGGGTTTACCGGCCGAAGTGTTTCAAACAATTCGTTTGGGAACAACACTCAAATCAATCAAGGTGACGTACGGGGAATCGCCATTTTTCTATAAGATCCAGAAGGCTGATGACTGTGCCGCCTGCCTGATATGTCAAGGTGTTTCGAAATACTTGACCTCCTGGATCTTCTGTTAGCTTTTAGTAATCCAAGATGGGACGAGTGTTTGAATTTAAAGCAACCGTGTAGTTTCCGTGGTTGACTAAGCTCATACAGCGTCAACACCAGGAAGAAATCTTTCATATGAATTCCAAGTGCTGATTATTCTTCACCGTTTGGCCAGCAGTCTGTGACCGACAATCGTCCTATTGCGAATGTTGATGTGTCGCGGGGAGATTTCTGGAGCAAGCATAGAATAGATGGCAGCCCTTGACCAAAGACTGCTAGTTCACCCAGAACTGAGCTTGATTGCTCTGGAAATGAATGGTTCATAATGGCTGCGTACATACTAGACTACGTCAATCTTCCACTGTTCTCGGGTTTCTTCAGTGTTTTATCGCCTTGCGTATGTTTGTCCTCTCAGTTTGCTCTTCGCTGCGCGCCCATTTGCAGCAAACGAGAGTCGATGGATTGAGCAGTCATCACATAACAAGCATGGCTGTAGTTGAGTCACTCGAACGTGGTGTGGGCGTGGAGGTGAATTAAAAATACAGCAATGCTTGCGATGGTCTTGGTAGGCTGCGAAACCCCGTCCTTGCAATCTTTGAAGCACGGTGCCAAGGCCAACAAAAGGATCTCAGAGCGCAAGTGGACGACGAACAGATTCCGAGTACTCTTCTCTACAATCTTTGGAGATACCGGTACCTGAAAACGTAGACTTAGCCTATTCTATTTCTTAGCTACCACGTATTAGTGTGTGGTGAGCATTCGCCCAGTGCTGGTATAACTGAAGACGACAACGCCTAGGAGTGAGCTGAGCGCATGTCCAGTCACACTTGAACGCGCTGAGCAACCAATATCTCATGTGCCGGGTGCACGCCCTATCGGACGAAGTTGGCAATAAGACGTTGCTTGATGCGTGCCGTCGTGGTACCTGTCGTTTCGCGATTCATTGCACAATGGCATCCTGTGGCAAGGGCTCAGCGCTGCATCAAGGCCAGAAAGGAAACAGACAGCCTCATTTATGACCACCTGCCGCCTAGAATGGAGAGCCAACTTGCTCCAACCTTTGCATCTCATTTTTCTCATCTTTTGTGCTCAACTACCACTGAGTTATTGTTCTCCTGCGCTAAAATTTTGCCGCATCCTACCCGAAACCCCCTCATAAGCCCTGCTCAGCTCCAAGCTGATGTGGCTGCAGACGGAGCAACTTCGGGCAGCCAAGGCGCTGCATCCTACCAGTCGATCCTTTCGGGAATCCTTTCACCATGGGCGAACCAGCGTCACCCCACGAGGTGTCACTTATTGCGAGTTTGGTGGCAACCTGGTTATCAACCAAGGCGATACCCATATCCACCTACCCCACAAACAGGCTAGCTCCTGGGTCCACCGTATGCCTTAGCCACCCAACGAAGACGTTGTCTATCGCCCAGATGTCGACGCGAAACCCAAAATGCTCCTGCCGTTAACAGGTAGAAGACCTCAGTGCTGTTCTTTTGGGCCGAGGCGGTACAGGGTAGGTGCTCACAGCCAGCTTCGTCACATTCCTACAGGAAATACAAATTGCGCTCGAATACACGTACCAATGATGTAATCACCTTGGCAGCTCCGTCTTCTGGGTGCATGCTGATAGCGAAGCGACATTCTCACAAGACTATAAGGCGATCCCGAAGAACTTAACTATATGTGCTCTTAGCTGCAGATTAAACTCGAGAGAAAGCATCAATTTGTTAGCGGCCCGGGTTTTAGAAGGCCGTTCCGACCGTTGCGATCGCTTGGAACCTGACCTGAATGGCATATGTCAGAGCTGGCTTTCAGCGGTGTAGCAAAGTTTCCACATAAACAAGCTTTTCCTTTTCCTATTCACCAAGTAGATCCATACAAATCTTTTGCATGGAGCACTACTTTTTCACGCAAGTTTTGTCATTGGTGGAGAGGTTACGATTTGCCTCAAAATGTATGCCCTGCCCAAAGCGCCTTGCCAGGTCTTGATGGCAGACACCGCCACTGTGGAGAATCCAGGACCTAACAGGGTTCACTCATGATTGTTGGCAAGAACTAAGGTTGTCAGCTGAATTGATGGGACAGCCTATAAAGCCCCAACTTCCAGGTTCGTATTCAGTTGACTTCTATTTCATCAGCTTCTCCTGAATCATCTGGTTTAGTTTTTCGAAACCATACCACGCACTGCGTGGCCACTTGACTCGCCGCTCATAGACGGCATTGTCTCTGTGTCTTTTTTGGAGCTTTAAGTAGTCGGCCGACATGAGACCAGGGGAGGTCAATATCTCTCAGGCTGGCAGTCGCACGATGGTTGAGTCACGGCCACACCTTGTTTCTGCGAGACGAATTGCATTACCGCTCTTATTACACTTTCTCATCTTAGCTATCCAATTTGGCGTCATACAACCAAGTCAACTCTTTCGAATACTGCGATGCCAAGGCGCAACTCCCGAAATCCCAGGCCACAAGTTACACATTCAGTGGTGTACCTACAAACCACAAGACCCCTTCCTGAGTTTCAGGCAACCAACATTCTCGGACTCGAGTATTTCGATCGTGTTATTGATACCGGCATATATATTCTGTGTAGTTGATTTGTTCTGGCAAGGTCGATGGAGTGAAAGGTACTTGTTTTGGGTACACATCGGCATACTCGCAGGCCTTGTATTTGGGACGGCATTTGTTGGTACGCCTGCATCACTGTTCCTCGGGGTATTGCCAGTTGTACTGGATACTTGTGTTATCGTATGCTTTGCAGCGGATGTAGCCGCCACTGGATGATTTGTCTGGCTGTTTAGGTGATTTTCTGTTGAAAACCCGAACTGCGTTGTCACGCCGACATTAGGGACGTGCCCGAGAGACAGTGGTTGAGGACGGGTTGGCGCGCGGTGTTCCTGCATTTTAGAGCCAATTTCCCAAGACAAGTGAGTAGAAGAGGATAGCAATGAAGCAGCAGTATTATAGGCTAATTTCCACTTCGCACAGGTCGCATGCGTGGAGTACCATTCCTGCACTGATCCTTTTCAGGAGTCATCTGCTTCTTGCTCTGTTACATTGAGCTGCGGATGCCTCCATCTGGCCAGGACGCCAATTTCTACAGTGTTACGAAACACCGACGAGCAGCCGCCTACTCTGTAGCCTTTTATAGTGGCACTGGACATAGCCCGCGTTTTGAACAGCCTATGACAGTGTTAGGCAGATACTTCAAAGTGAATCTGTGATCTCTCGATAATTACAGACCATTTATAAAAGTCTTGTATCCTGACTTCGTTAGAATATACGGCAAACGCCTCGATCTGGCCAAGGACCCTCTTGCAGGAATAGCAGGCTCCGGTCGACTGAGGGGTGCATTGATTTGTCAGGGAGCATCAACATCCTGTTACCTGATCTGTGGATCCAACAGAGGCACTTGTAAGGTGTATGGTTGGCGTATGCATTGTGAGAGTGGAATATATTTATCGGACTCATAAATTAGGCACTCAGGTAACTAGATTTTCAGCAATACAGTAGCTGGTGGTGCCAACGGTTATTAGACTGCCAGGGACCACTGCCCACCTTACCACCCATATACTCGTAGAAGCGTTGCCCCGGGCACGCGGGCGGTATTTCTTGGGCCAGGCATGCCAATTCACCTCAAGGACCATGCCACGGAGGTGAGTCAGCGTCGCCAGATCACCTGAGACCCATGTTCGGCTAGTATTCCCTTTATTCCGACTCAGCTACTTGAATTACCTATCTGTCCATAGACAACAAAGAAAGACAACAGTATCCGATGGTCTTATGCATCAGTCGCTGCCGTATCAGTAACCTATAAATGGACTGCGTCCAACTTGGGAACCAGAAATATTCGGTCAAATGCGACTAATTCACGTAGTAGGGGGGGGCCTGCTCGCGTCCTTCTCTGGAAGGCGAGAGGCTTCCCAATGCGGCATGATTTTCGGGGATCTTCTCGCTATGGAGGTAGAATAAAGCGGATGGTACCGTATCTGCGATCAGCACTGCTGGGTCGACAATTTCTCGTTGACTGATGGTTGGGAGTCCAAGCAACGAATGTACAATGAGAATAGCGCAATGGCCAACTTTGATCCTACTCTACTTGCAATGATGGAAGAGCAAAACGAGTCGTATACTTAAAGCCGGGGATGATACATGCCGTCAAGCGAACATACAATGAGTCCAGCAAACGGTATTCCTGCCAATATCCAGAGCGTCAAAGCCCTACCAAAAATTCCTCCGGTATTGGTCAGGCTTACATTGTGAACCTCCAATGTATCCGGGAATGGATGATCAAGCTAGATGATGAAACGTACCAGCCAAAATTGTTTCGGTAGTGATTGACATGTCGAGACAACGGTCGGATTTGGAATGAAGAGCAAGCAATGAGTGACAGGAAGAGTGGGAAGGGTAGCTGACTACGAACTTCCTGTGCCACCAAACGCTAGCTCTGAGTGCCATACAGCTTGTCCACAAGCATCAACTTACCGTGTAGTTGTTAGCCAACAGCGATGCTAGAACTGTGATAGACCAAATTCACTCCCTGGCCGTCGACATTTCATTCCGTGAAGTAGGAGTGGATTTGGCTGGTAGACCACAAGTCATCACGCAACCCCAACCTCAACCTCGCGGTGCGTTCGTGGGAGATATTGATGGTGACTGGTCGTTGGCTTTGTGAGTGAACACAAATCACCAATGCCTATAACGTACTCCACAAGCGAGCCGCGCACCTTAAGCTACCCCTTTGTAAATAGCATACAAAGAAAAACCCACAACATAAGAAATTAACTAGTCTTCACTGCTATCCTCTTCATTAGATGTTTCCACGTCAATCTGACAAGTTCGCGCATTATGGCCAGTCTTGCCGCACACACCACATCGTCGAGCCTTAGTCTCAACCCTTGGCTTTCGACCTCTTATCTTGCGATCTTCTTGCTGAATCTGCTCTTCTACATCATTCTGGTCCTGAAGAGCTTGTCCCTCGGAAATAGTTATACTGCCGCCTTGACGTAAGCGTGTTTTTTTAGCTCTACGCCGCTTACTTAGTGCATTTGCCTCTCGAAGTTGCTGGTTCTCAGCCTTTAAGAGAGCCATCTTATGCATTATTCCGCATGTGCCCTTCGCAAATTGATCCATAGCATCTAAAATTGATGTTGGTGAGCTTCCATGATGTCGGCTTATTCGTCTTTTTATATAATTAGTTTGCGAAGTCGCCTCGGTTAGGTTGTTTGGGGTCTTTGGAACCCACAGATTTGGTAGCTCAAGTGCGGCTTCAACTGGTGTTGGAGTCCGTAGCCTTACATCCAGACGCGATAAGACACTATTTGGATTAAATGGAACAAGTCCTGCACCTCTAAAAGCTCCTTGGATATTTTCTTTGGTCATTGCGGCTTTAAAGGCGGTGCAAAACGCGGGAAAGAAGTCAGCCTGTGTGATGTGTGTGACGTGCGCCCTCATAAGTCCTTCAATTTCTTTGCCATACGCCTTCTTTAGCGGCCCAAAACAGCCAACATCTAATGGCTGAAGAATGTGAGATGAATGAGATGGCATGCAAAGCGTGATAATCTTATGTTCTTTGCAGAATACCTCGAATTCAGTTGAGTGGTGACTTTCGTGTCCATCTAGAATAAGAAGTCGATATGCGCCGCGACTTTTAGGTTTAGTATGCTTTTCAAAGTGCCGGATCCAATCTACGGCTTTCTCATTTGTAGTCCAGCCGTTGTGAGTTGTAGAGATAACCCAATCCTTGGGTAGCGCTATCTTCATACCAGTTTGCGAGGTGATATTGCCCCGCAACTATGATGAACGCGGGATAGCTTCGCCTCGGGAATTAATAGACTGGAGTACCGAAACCCATTTTCTGTCACCTGGTTGAGCTAAACTTGGCTTGCCACGTCTTTCTGAGCTTGTAACTACCATTGTGGTTGAGATTACGCCCATCATAAAGCCAGTCTCATCAAAGTTGTGGAAGTCGTCATCATGTATGCCGTATTTCGCGACTGTATTGCGCACAAGCTCAAACCAAGGCTTAAGTAGTCATATCTACGCGTAAAACGCGTAGTTAGCTCATCGTGGCGCTTGACGAAGTTTGAAGCCCAGTTAACTCCCACAGGAGGCGCGTTGCGATCGGCGAGCAGTCGATTCGCCCTATCTTCCACACCACAAAGCCGGGGAGGAAATGATCGTGAATCTAGGTCAAGGATATATTGAATAATAGTTGACTCCTCTAGATTTGTAAGTTTTCGAGAATTGGGTGTAGTATCGCGTCGTGTAGTGATGCCTCTAATGCGATCTCTAAGCGTACTAGCTGGGACCATATATATCTTCGCAGCAGCTCGAACACTTAGATCTGCAGTTTTCTGTATAGCCTCAATAGCTAGTACTATTTTGCTCTCTTTGCTTAATGATTCCATTATTTTTGGTGGAGAAATTAAGGTTGGCAGCGGATGGTTTCAATTCTGGCGGTGGAGTGCGCCACTCGCTTGTGGATTACGTTAAACACTCTATACTTTGCAAGGTATGTGCAGAAGCTGGTTCGAACATATCAGCCCAAACAGTGTGCCAATTCAGGTCCAGCACGGAGCTTGCGACATATTGACGAATACGAAATTCAGACAGCCAGATGTGTGACAAAACATGATCAAGAGAGTAATATTTGCATGCCCATAGGTAATAAGTGCGACACAGACACAGGCACTAGTCGGCGTAATTGCTAATTCTTTCCCCTATTGTAGATTCTGTTATTTTTTTTTGGATAGTCACGGATCAGCATGGTCACACTGGCGTAGGCTGTTGAAGCTGGAGGGTCTTGGTCCTAACAGCAGTGTTAGAACCGCTGATGCCAGCGACAGTAACTCTGGACAAGGGGACGCCGTCAGTTTTCACCGACGCTGACGAAAAGTTTTTTGAATGGTAGATATCGTCACTGGTACAGGGAAATATTGAGGTACTACACCATGGGTTTGAAGACATAGACTCGGGCTTTCATTTTCCCAAGCTCCTCGCCCCTGATTTCCTGCAAGTACTACTTCCAAAAGATAAGGTGAGACTGCTGCAAAGTCTCAACTGTGGAAGTACGACGCGGCCGTGTTCTGTGCATGATTCCGGAGTAATTGGAGCCTGCCTGTGACACTGGAAGTTCAGCCCCCGAAAGCGAAAAGTTGCGGCCTGCGGCATTGATGTGACTAAATGACCGTCTAGGCAGCGAGAACGACGGCCCAGCAATTGAGGATTACCATTTGCATGGCACGAACCAGGGCGCCTGAACCCTGGCCTGAGACGAAGTGATGTGGCGACCCCAAGCCACCTTTATCCTTCCATATACCTTTTTGAGGTGGGAGGTTGGACAATGACAAACTCAAAAGTCTGGAACAGTCGATAAGTGTCTACCAAACCGCTGACCGAGTGGATCGTAAGTGCACGTCGGAACTGGGACGGACACACACAGAAGCGTGAGAGATCAGTTGTTGTTCCACGAACACTCGCATGCTCATTCTTCAGCGCGTCGTTGCAGAAGAGCGTAAACAAGGTTGGCATGATCAATGATACTGGGGTGGGTGTAAGGGAAGTTGCCTGGGACAAAAGTCGTCGACTAACTGAGCCTGGACCACTACTTGGCCGGGAATGCATAGAACCAAGATTGTTCTTGCTGTACCAATGCTGTGTGCTTTCGTCTGGAGACCCTAGCCGTGGGTAGGATGCCGAGGGCAGGGTCAGGCTGGGTGGAGTCTGCACTACCCTGCAGATGGTGGTATCCCGTCAATTGACTGCTCGAAAATCCAACCAGATATATGTTATGAGTCCTGGGCTGCCTGCAGGTCAATACACATCCGTCGCGAAGACCAAGGTTGGACCTGGTGTCGTGCCTTGTTCAATATGTTTTTGTACCAAGTAGCCGCTGTTGCATTTGCAATTGCAGGCCCATAATTGGTTCACGCTGCAAATGCTGGCGACTTCGATTAGTCCCTAGAAGTGTCTGTTGATCTGGTGCAGCTGCTTCGGCGACTGGACACAGGCTAAACCAGGGAGTGGCAGCCCGCCGATGCACAACGATCGCCCAGAGTGGGATAATCGCAACCATGTGGCAGGTCAAACGCCCACGAGGAGAATCCGCAGACCACCCAGTAGAGTACCACCCATAATTAACCAGACGTGATGGCGGTGATATCACAACATCTTCCTTGTCAACGCGGCCAGCTCTGTAGGGATAGTCTCTGTCCGCTCTCAAGACGGGCTTGCCGTCATTTTTCAGAGCTCGTCGATTAGGATGACGACACATATTACTCGAAAGGCAACGCGAGAATAATCGCGAATTTAAAGCTACACGGGAGAAGTTGATGTCTAGAACCGGAATTGTGAACCAAGCTGAGCTCCAGGTTGCTCTGAGCGGAGGCGTTCATGGGCTGGGTCACGGGGTGCACGGATGCAGTGGCTCATGCAGCTCCGCGACCTGGTGCCTGTAATACGAGGTACCTAGCCATTGAAGCCGGGAACCAGCATTTGCACTCCCCATCCCTATGTTCAGTGACTTGTTGCATTGCAGCAAGGCACATGAACCTGCCCGGGTCTTCAGAAAGGTACGCACTTTCTAGAGCATGTTGCATGATGAGTCCGCGGTTTATGAGCAGCTAGTCAAGGCAAAAAAATTGTATTCCACTTCTTCATGCTTCTTTGGGACACTGATACCGCCGCAACCAAGGGAGCATCAAAATTTGCTCGGAGGGTGGCACTCAAAGCTGTCGCACCCAACTATGGCTTTATTTCGGCTTGAAGCGAGCGTGTCCTTCAGCGGTATATCGGGTTGTCAGCCAGTGTTTATTAGGCAAGAGCATGTTGCAGCTTTCCCCATCTTCCTTCAGCCCAATTTAGCCCGATATATTTGCTTCCATTGTGGTGCGACGTTGCGGTCTGCCAGTGACTCCCACTTGTTCTTCGCTAACCATTAATCACTGATTGCAGCGACGGCAAGGTTTCTATTTGCTGGGCAGTTGCCTGTTTGGCAGACCAGTTTGAAAGGACAAGCCTGCCAGTCTCAATGGACGAACCGCTGAAAATCGAATGATGCTCACAGGACAAGAACAATAGCAGTTGAGTTGGTACTTGTGGGTAAGCTGTCTCCATGTATGCCGACAGGAACAGAGCTCTTCCGTCCTTCCAAAATTGCCCGAGGTTTTTATCAACCGTTCTAAGCCAGACAAGCTCTTTGCATGGACGCAGCTGCTGAGCTTGGTAAGTCACGTCACGGCCACTCACTGAGAACGCCAGTGTGTCTCCATGTCCAGCTCTCGGCTTGTAATAGGACGTCCGGTACAGGCTCTCGCAGGTTTTCATGTTCCTGGGTCGCTTCTGGCAACGGCCGAGACCTTCAAAGTTCCTGGGTCATATTCCCTTCATTCCCTTGCACTACAGAGACGCCCCTCCCAACATGCGCACCAGAACCCTAAACAGCTTGACGGATGAGCAGGGGTACCCAGCGCTTGCTCCAAATGCGCCAGGTACCAACTTGGCACTAACCTTCCTCTGTCGCCCAGGTGGCCGGTTCCTCGTAGCTGAGTTGTGATGCCGTCACCACACTCGCCACCCAAGCCCGAGGTTCGGTCAACGATGGCATTCGTGACGCCGCACCAGCATGACTTGCCCAATGGCTTCACCAAAACAGCGTGAGTTTGTTTCAGGGGTACGTACCTCTTCACCGCACTCCAAGTGGATGGTCAACTTGTCGTACATGCTTGATTCCGGTGTGTATGGGACGGCTATTCGAGGCTTGAACGAATTTGTTTCCGTGTCCCATATTTTCAGGCACGCGACCGGCTCAAGATGTGTTGACCACCAACTGAACTGTTTGGATTGCTGGGATCGCACGAGCCTCCGAAGCCAAGATGAGCGTGAAAATGCAGCAGCGTCAAGCCAGAGACTTCAGGACCGACCAAGACAACATGCATCAATGCCCACGCGTTGGTTTACCGCAACGGTGCCTGTATAAGTCTGCTTGCAACAGGCGAAACCAATTGACATCACAGTAGCTAGTCACTAGTCTCGGGTGCAGCGTCTAAGAAGTGGCTCCGCACAATATCAGCTCTACGACATTGCGGCACACCAAAACCATGTGGTATCAGCTTTCTCGACAATAAATCTAAGGCTGAGGCATCTTTCCAAGCGTTACTAGCCTAGAACAACCGCTCTCTTGGAATAATTTGTGGTCAACAAACTCCACTAAGAGTGGTGGTTTTGCATCTGGCACAACGGCGACAAAGCCAGGTAAATAGGCCGGCCAGATCGCCTCAAGATCAATATTGGACATTGCAGCCGTAGGCCCAAATCCACCCGCGACATAGCCCAGTTACGAATTGAGAGCATCCAGGGCTGCGGACGTCCAGAAACACTACCTTCGAGCCCTTGCTGATCGAGTCACTGGTGCGAGATGCGAAGGTGGATTCTGGAATTTGCAATAGCCACTGTACCAATCACTGTGAATGTGCGGCGAGTGGTGAGTAGAACTTTGGCTTCAAGCCACCAACAGCACCGAGAGCAATTGTTCAGCCGACGGTGTCAGTGGCACGAACCCAAAATCCGTCGTTGGAATACCTGCCGCTTGTGTCTTGTACGTTTGCACCAGTGCCTATTTTTGGGGGTTGCGGAGAAACCGTTGAATATATCGATTGCTAATATACGTTACAACAGAGACTTTCCGTCGATTTGGACCGTCGCGATGCCTTCCCAAGGCTGACTCTCCTGACCAAATTGAACAGCGTATTTCAGGGAAACGATGGTAAAAGAAGAATAGGCCTTACCAAAGACCTCAATACGTCTTGCAGCGACGTTCGGGGCCTGGTATCTCCTTCTTGCCGTGCGACAAAATTCCTGCAATGGTCTCATGTACCAAACCACTTTCGTGGATAACCATCAAGATTCAATGGTCCTGCTGGTGATCCATTGATACTTTACTCAGGCAGAGTTGAAAGGTGACCGGGACTTGGAAGTTATAAAGGTCTGGGAGCCAAATTGTACAAGAGCGGATAGCAGATGGTGTTTGGTGTATGGGGTAATGATGGGTTAGCGGTGTTTTGTGCCATCTAAACTGTAACCTCTATTGATCTATAATCATACTATAATTCTTTAATTAAACCAGTTGTACAAGTGAGTCATGGGGTAGAACAATTTGCCAGCCCGTTCCGCCCTGTCCACAGTAATTGTCTTGCCAAGTGCGTGAAGACCCATCTTATCCAGAGCAAATCCGATGGAATGCTAATTACACCACAATAACCGCGGCTTACGCCTTGTAAAAGTGACGCATCCATAACTTGGGCTAAAAGCTACAAACCGTCTCTAAATGAAGACGTCTTCTGTAGCATTGGTGCTTGTAAATGTTCTCACAGCGGTAAATGTTGATCCTCTGCATCTTCTCTTCTATCGTGGGTGTAGAGGGCGAACAAGGCAAGAGTGATTGAAACGGGAATCAGGACCGCGGGGTCGATAGCTTCCTGTTGACGGGCCGTGAGGAGCCTAAGCAAAGTCGTATATAGGGATATAGGCGCGAGGAACAGTTTTGGACCTAATCTACTTGCACAACGAATCAGCTAACGTACCCAAAACCTCATACCAAGGAGACTGACCTGCGAAGAAACATTGCGTGTATCCAACCAAGCGCTACTGCTGTTAATATCCAAATCAACCAAGCCCTAGAGTGTCCACCTGGTTAGTTCACTCTTGCTGCATCGTTAAAGCTTCCAAAGACTTACGCCATGACGGCGCGACTGATAAGCACAGATGGACCTTGACTTGAGAAAAGAATTACGAGACCAGAAGACGATGCGTTTGCGGTTACCAGCAATTTGTTGAAGAAAGCGTACGGCATGTCGGTCGAAGAGCTATCAGGGAACGATCCATTCAGTAAGTTAAGCTACAGAAGCAAAAGGAGTTGCGTCAATACTTGTCGATGGCAAACAATTTTGCTTGCTGCAATGCAGGTACATGAGTACGACGGTACATGTGTAACTTGTACCCCGCGGGGGTGGGGACTGGTGAGATGGTGGGGTGTGGACGCCCAAGGCACCGAGGCAACTTCACAAAACAGGTGTCTAACTACGCCTGGTTGGACAATGCTGAGCGATGTGGGAGTCAAGAGTCAGCGTTTTATACTGCGAAAGCGCGGCTTTCTTATATTTCGCCTCAGGCTGCGCACCGTCGGTGGTTCTGGTGCGTGCCCGATAGTAAACAACACTCACAGGGCCAGAATTATAGTAAATGATCCATTCGCCGTGCCCTCAGTTTTCGCCCACTGCTCCCATCAAGCCAGACAGTTGCAGGTGTCAGATCGCGGAGATGGTCACGCAAGTGCTACATGGGGATTCAAACCGGAAGACTTGTCCAGGCTCTCCAGCAACTAAGGGGTCTAATTGAACAAACCCAAGACAAAAAGTGGTCGAGCCGACACACTGGGTATCAGTAGGCTGGCGTCCGAAGACGAGTCCGAGTCGTACTGGGCGGAGGCGGTCCTGAGCAGATCTGTCAAATTGGTTCTGAGACGGTGTAAAAGATTCTGTCATGGGCGGTAGGGGAGAATGGTCGTGCCCCTCTCGCTTGCTCTCGCTCATGAAATCATTTGCGAAACGACCTGGGCCGTTCTGGTAGGACGGGTGTGCCTGGGCTGTATGCTTTTTCTTTTGGCTTGGCTTGGGAAGTTGTGTTCGGGCTTGCGCCACATGAACCCAACTGTTGCACTTGAGAAACGGTGGTGTGCCATGCCTTTGAACCAGCTCTGGGATGGATGCTCTGCGCCGCCTATCACGTCACTGGCGTTCAAAATACCTACAGTCCTGACGCAAAGAGGCTGGGAGAGAAGGTCGTAGCTTGGATATACTTATCGTTGATGCATTTGCGCTTGTAGCCCCCTTCATTAGGCCTGTGGAGCTCGACATGGCAAGACTGCAATGCTCGCCGAATCGATTTGGCCACGAAATTGTCTCTCTGTCTTTTTTGGAACAACTGGTCTGGTGACCAGCAGCAAGCAAACATGACGTTCGAAGTAGTGAGGGACATGTCTGTTGGAGACCTTGCGTTCTGGGTTCGACGGCGTGGCGCCGACAAGACGGGCGTTTGTTTCTGTCGCAGTCTGAGTCTCCTCCTCCTGCTCTGATATTTTGCGGTAATGACTGACGAAGTGCTGAGGAACATGGCAGGTGAGCTTGGAGTGACTAGAAACGCTCACACAGAGGTCGAGGATCGAGACAATCCCGGCGGTGCCTGGAAGCTTATGGGACAATAATAAACAGATTGTAGAAGTTTGTTCCTTACCATCGGAGCATTTTGTGTTGTTTCCGATGGTGGTGCTGAACGCGACTTGATGCTTCTACAGTTGTGCATGCGATAACGACGTTTTCCAGGGGTACTCCAGAGGCACACTCCATACCTTGCCTCACCTACTAGGTACTTTATACAGGTCAAGAACAACGGAAGCTGTCCTAACGGTCATTTTCCAGTTCCTCTTCAGGCTCCATCATTTAAATACCCGAACAGCATGCGTTTTGCCGGTAAGTCTGTGGATTCTCCAGCTGGTTGGAGTTAATCTCATGCTACTTTAATGCTGAAGTGCTGCTTGGTTATGACTTTTGTGCATCTTGAGCATACTCCGCCAGCGACAGAAATCTGGAATATATGGGACATCAACTACGGAGCTGCACTTTTCACTACACACTGCGTGCGGAGGGTTCTCTCAATTATTGCTGCAACACTGTCGGGCAGTTGGAATGGGACACGCAAGACCCGGACCATGCCTAGTGTCCCTCTAAAGATCGAGAAGTTTAAGCGACAGATATTTAACTTCAGTTCATGGAGTAGTGCTGTTGTATGGAGTATTAACTGGTTTGTGCGCAATGGTTCATTGTCATAGAGCACACAATCGGACAAGTAAGAAAGTATTGTCACTGCAACGAAGATGCAACATCCCAACAAATGGGTTTCTGGCGGATATGACATGTGTAACGTAGGTGGACAGGCGCTGTGATTGCGAAGTTCTCAGTTGGTAGGCTGTTGTTTTTTACCGGCCTTACAGTGCAGGACGCGGCGTACCACTGCTGCATGATGAAGAACTCGAGTGGTCGGAATCGTGAAACTCAGGCAGCTCCGGTGCAAGGGTTTCAGAGGCGACGGTGGAATTCGTGGCGCTTGTTCTCGCCTTTTGGAGAAATAATTGTGGGGTAGGATGGACCCTTGAACCCGGCCCCCAGGTGGAAGCTAGGAGCGCCTCCTAGGCTAGCCTCCACAAGGTTTTGTCCCAGGACCTGCCAGGTATGAAACTTACTTGTGGTTCGGACGATCTTGCCACAGTGGACTTGGCGCGAAGACCTGCTGTTGTTCTGTCCTATGATCGAGCCATGCATTACCTTGACCACAGCCCTAACCAAGTTGTCCGTCTCGCCTTGCGAGAATCTACAAGCTGATCCACAATCTCCAATTACAAGCACTGCCCAATTGTACGAGACGTACAAGTATACAAAAGCCTGGACTCTAATGCAATATTCCGTACAGTTATGGCAGAATACAGCGAGGCACTTAGCTCATACAAACAGGCAAGTACAGTGAGATGTCCCGCCTACAGGGTTGCAGCCCAGAGGACTTGACGTGCACCTCCGCAAACAGACCAGGTCCCAGTCAACCTGTCCCAGTCAACCTTAGAGCATTGGACTGCTGTTGGTGTCGCCGGGTGGGTTATGGTTTAGCAACCTGCTATGGTTGCAATCAACTGTAATTAATGGCATTGTTAGTCATGGTGCTGTGGCGAGCCTAGCTAAAATGGAACCACTAACGATCATTCGTTGAGGTTAAGTATGATGAGTGAGGGTTGGACTGGCGGACGCAACACGAGCCACGATCGCAATGAATGCTAAAGTACTCTGTACCGTGTAATATGAAAGGCAATGCAGGAGTTCATAAATCTCCGTGAGTCCAGCGTCAGGTCGATGCGGATCTGCCAAACAGTGTCTGGCCTTAACCAAACCGCAATCTTGACAATTCAGTTGCTTCCTGGTGCTAGATATCCAATCGGCTCGTCGCCATTACTAGCGCCCCGCAAGGCTATTTTCATCGCTGGTCCCGTCCATGTCCTGGCCATTGGACCATCCATCTCTTCCCCCATCCCCACCATACTGTACATCTCTCGACTCGATTCTGGATGGTGTTTGCGGCATATTCTCGCCTTAGCAGAGCGGCAAGCAGTGTTGGTTAAGGACGGAGCCACCTGGCCGACATTTTGCACTCTCCTTGGGTTGGGACACCGAGTACTCCGTGGTCACAACAGTTTTGATAGCGCAGCCGTGTTGTGCAAACCCTTGTATAATAGCTGTTCAAGCCAGAGGCAAAAAGAAACAGACCAGTGGGTTTCGGAGTTGAGATGCGTCCCAGAAAGGCAACATGAATCCAGGTTTACCATCCCCAACCATCCTTCTACCCACTGAGGCACAACTTGCTGTAACGACATACCCATAGCACGACCATAACAAATCTGCTTGATGGTTCCCTTGCATGACCGTGAGAAACCTGTTCAAGAAGCAGCTTGCATGAGTGGATTGCATAATGCATGCATGACGGACATTCTCACAGGTTAAATGGCGACATTGACCGATCACAGCAGACTGTGCAATGTCGAGCTGGGAAAAACAAAAAAAAGGGGGAGGTAACAATGGTGGATGTTCCTCTATCTATCTCGACTGCTTGCAGTGCCGACCCATAGGTCATGTACACGGTTCTGGAGCCATGATCAGCAATGATACGGCCATGCTAGAGCTGCATGCCTGTGGGACATGTAAATTCCCGTGAATAAACCAGGTTAATATCGAATCATGTCCACCGTGCCACGCCACCAAAGTCAATACGAAGTTGCAGCAAACTAAAAGCTTCCTGGGCTGATTCCATCCATACTTTTGCATCTAACCGTCCAAAAACCCAACGATGGTCCCGACCAGTGCTCAAGGTCGCAATATGAACAATAATCCAAACACCAACGAGTCGTCCAGCATCGTGGCCACATCACGGCTGCTCGCCTTTCTTCCCAGTCGTTTCGAACCGAACACGTTTGTGGTCTGGTGTTCGGGCGAGCAAAACTACGTCTCAAATTGCCCACCGGCGACTAGGGCCGAGACGATGAGATAAATGTTTGGGCGTAGAATCATTCATGAGGCTTCCCTCGGTTTCGTTATAGGGAGCCACAGTGATGAGCCACGGTGCAATTATCCTAAGCCCGTGGTCATCTGTGTCGCTGAGCCAAGTCCAGCGTCAGTCTGGGCTACGGCTGGCTGCACCTAACAAACTTAGCCTACCAATTCTACTAGCAACTTTTGGCTTGTTGTCCAAGACAGAGCTCTGGTCTTGCTTCCCTGCTTGGTTCGCCATCCTTTCTGGAACAACCGATTATTTTTTCACTTGCTGACCGATGAGCAGGCAACTGGAATGAGATGATCAACACACAGGCTGTGTTTGGTGTCGTTGTAAAGAACGAGAGATGTGGGAGCGCAAATTTAGTAGCTTTAGTTCCTGGAGTAACGTGGCCAGCCATGCTTCTTAATGTACACTACCTTCGTCCCCCCCAGTAGCTCAATATTCCTTCATTGCATTGGGGCAAAACCTGTTAGCAAGCTACATAGATTATGTAAGCCGCAGTACTATGCCGATCTCCTAACTCGACTCGCCATTTCTTGATTTGGCAGCAAGGGAGCAAACCAGCGGAACAAAGGGGGTCAAAGCTGGTCGGGTCTTGGTTTTGTGTAGTGTGAGCCAGGACCACGAAACGCCAGGAGCGGGTATAAATGACATCCACATGGCCACCACAAGAGTTGGCAGACCACTCACTGGAGACCATTATTGTTCAGATAAAGTTGTTGCGCTAGCGAAACCATTTGCTTGACAATGTGGGTAGTGCTGCAGGCATAGTCTTCGTCCGCTTTGAGGACGGGGTTGTCATCTATTCCCAGGAATCGTCAATCAGGATGACTACGCATGGTACTCGAAAGGAAATGCGTGGATATTGGTAATTTTTTAAGTCACGAAGGCGGATATTTGCGACACCAGGTTTGCCAACTCGGCCTCTAACTAATGCGATGCGTGGAAGCGTGGGCCTAGGTTGGTGTGGTTTTGGTGAAGAAGTATCACTTGCAGTGTACGCCGCCCTTCCTAGACGACCCAGTTTCGCCCTGTACCCTGTGTTTCTGCAACCATGACATAGTTGCGTTGGGTGTGGGCCATTTCCGCAAGTGTTCAAGCTCCAGCCACCTGAATAGCGCATCCTCTTTTGGCCGTTGAAGCTGGGGACAAAATACTCCTTATCCAGTTTTGGCACCATAAAATTTTGCATGGCAAAGTACATGTACACTCGTCGCCGCCAACCCTGCATCCATTAATGCTGGGACTACGCTGTGCGTTGAAGCCATTCTGTGCCTGTTAACCTTCGCAGCAATTGAGCATATGACCACTTCCTGACATCCTGCCCGTCCTACCAAAGTTACTTGCAGACCACGTTGGCCCGCCTTCTGCGGGTTCCTCAAGGTTTTGTTTGTGCAACGGCTGATGGGAATATCTACATGGCAGAACTTACAGGCATTGTATTGGGACAGCCTATGCATTAGGGCCGATCACATCTCTGGATGAAACCAGACTGAGTAGACTGTGTTCGAGCGTCGAATGACGATGGTTCGCGCCAAAATGAAATGGATACGAAGATCCTATGGATCCTCCAGCAATGACTTGCTAAGAAGTAAATCTCGTTCTCTCACTTGTTCAGGGCCAAGTTCGCCATGAAGCTGCTTCATTTGTTGACTATGTACACAGCGTTGTTGAGTACATTGAGTCCATCGCGACTGCTCGATTCCTTGCCCCGGGCGCGTGCTCCTTCATATTGAGCTACTTGCATGCTCAATTAAATTAGTCTAGCAGTGACCTAGGAATTGTAGTGAAATGTCACTCAAATCTTTCACTCTGTACAGCGACACTGGACACAGTCTGCGTCTTGAGCGTCCCATTCCAGCTGTCCATTGGTGTTGCAGCGATAGTTGAGAGACCCCTGCGCGCAGTACGTGGTAAAAAGTGCATTTGCGCAGTCAATTTTCCATTGACTCCGGAATTCTCCCACCGGCGGAGCCTGCACCAGATACACAGAAGCCATAAAGCCAAGTAGAACTTCAGCATTGATTAGCTTCATGCAGTTAAAACAACCCGCAGACACTTACTGCTGAACCGCATGGTATTGGGAAGCAGTTTAAAAAAGGTAGTCGTAAAGTCTATTGTTAGTATGTGAAGAGGGACCGGCAACAGCAGTTGAGAAGCTTCCGCCATCTTTTTAAGTGTTCAATAGGTACCAGTCGGCTGGTCGGTGAGGCAAGCGTTGTGGTGGGGCAGGTACCTCTGTTCCTGCAGCGCGGGCCAAGAGATTCCTTCTGTGTGGCGGTTTTGTGCATCCTCTGACGCACCGCTGGTCACTTAAACCACAAAGGAGCAGCAAATATTTGAGCTCTACGCATCCAAAGTATAGAATGGTTTATTATTCTCAATGCTGAACTAGCGAAACTCTATGTGTGTTCCTGGTATCCCCCCCCCCTACTAACATTCTAAGGTGACAGAAGGCAGCTGATATGCAATCAAGCCCCGAACATTCAGAGGCACCGCCATCGACCTCTGATTCGTGCTTACCAAGTACAATACTACTACTATATTTGTCGGTCCCCAATAGTCCCCTGATTTCGATGCTGCCTCCCCTGAATAAAAAAATCTATTAAAAAGAACCAAGTCCGACAGTCTCACCCGAAAGTGTATTGCACTCTATTGACGGCTGCTGCGCCGGCGAATCAAACGAAGGCACCCACACCTTGGAGCCAGAAGAATTGCATATATAATGGGCGTCCGGTCCCCAATACCGATGAAGAGGCTTCCTACAGCGGCAAAAGTGGCCTTCGGGCCTCTGCTCGTTCGTATCCGTAGAGACTGAATATAGCCAGGGTGATTGATGCGGGGATCAACACTGCCGGGTCGACCGTTTCTTGTTGATGTACTGCCAGCAATTGAAGCAACGAACGGTGCAACGATATTGTTGCTTCAACCAGAGTTGGTCCCAATCTATTGCCAAAGATATATGAGCAAAGCACCACTAAATTCACAGCCTAGAACATGCATACCGTCGAAACAACAATTCCTTTGTCAGAATAAGCGATGCCGTTGTTAATATCCAGAGCGCCAGGGCCCTAGACAGATGGTCAGCTGCATTAGTTAACGCCTAGGTACTAACCAGAGATGCTTACATTGTGAACCCCCAATCTGCCCAAATGGATGGATTCTGGCTCCGGAAAAGGACGATCAAGCCAAGTGCCGATAGGTTTGCCATTCCTATCAATTTTCGGACGGTAACGTTTGCCATGTCGTTAGAGGTGGGACGATCAACAAGTGGCGAGTAATGGTTGCTCCGAGTTGTCAAGTTGCTGCAGAGTCAAAATGTAGTTACGAAAATGGTTTGGAGTAGGCAAACAGGTGGACAGGACGAGTACACGGGCGGCGGGCGGGCCAACATTTGCTGTGATATACACACGTGCAGTTTGTAGCATAAAGCAAACAGTTGGCTTGTCCCAATTACTATGGTCAGGGACTGGTCTGGTCTCCCTGATGGCGCAGTGGGCGAGATTGTTGGCAACCCGGCAGTAGGAGTGGCAAGTTCGTGTGCCTGGGCCACCATCGACCGGATGTACTGGCTCTGTCCAAATGCGGCTGCTCATTCTCAATTAGAACGCATTGATAGATTGGCGGGAGAGTGTGCAATTAAATCGGCGCTAAAATTGAAAATTGGCTATAGCGATAGTGGCGTGTGGCAGTGCGATCAGGCAGGGGAGACAAAGTCTCCCCGCCCGACGAGAGCGCACAGAAGATACAAGCATCAATGAATACAATCATCAGTTTTCGGCTTCAGTAATCGACCACAACCCCTGTAGTGAATTAACTGGGGCATCGTGAATCTAACACGCATACCTCTCTCATTCCACACCCCTTACGAGGCATCGTTTACTTCCATGCACTTTCGATGCAAGCCCACCAGTCAAATAGAGACGCGTTTCTTTCAGAGCTACTTCCAGAATGTCCATCGTGCTTTTTGTCCGAACATTGACTGCAGCACTGTGTGTGATTCTGAGATCTCAAGAATACACAGCAGGGAATTAGAATGAATCATTTAGGCTTTCTTTATCAAGCAGAATGAAGAAACAGGTCCGCATGCCAGCGTAAGTTACGTCGTCAAGTCTTTACCCTCAGCCTCGAGGCGACACAAGAAGGCCGTTTGGGAAGGGAAGGGGGTTTGCCAATATCACTCTGGCAGTTACAGCAAGTGCGGGGTGACATCGATTTCTCCCCCCAAGACGGATTCTAACTCCGGGTTGACAGTGCGTTTGACTGTACAGTAGGTGATTCAGCAGCGCCAGGCTCTCACCTAGGTACCTCCTGGCCACCGCCGCTCACTGAGAAAGAAAATTGGCTTCTATATTCAACTCCAAATGCTCAGCTTTCAATTGCACGTCTGGTATAGGTACTCATAGGTTCCCTTGTTCCTGGATCGCTTCCGCGACGGCCAAGTGCTTCCAAGTTACTGGGTCGCAAGGAATCTTACAATGTAGGCACTCTGCTCTCGCCTTGTTTTGCCTTCCCGGGTTGTTATTGTACATCGTGTCCCAGTACAAGGGAACATTAATTACCTACTTGGACTGGTTTCTCCAGTTGCTAGCAAGCAGGGTAACCCCTGCAAGACGGGTGTCTGACACCGACTCGCTAGTTGACACTTGCACGCCCCCCTTGCCCCTACATCACCAACAAGTACACCGGGCGGTTATTATGACCTCAACTAAAGCACAGGCAGCCAGTGAAAGGTGCAGATGTGCCACAACGCCAAATACAGGGTCGTCCAGATGACCGGTACCTGGCAGTTGAGGTGTCAGGTACCGTCATTGGCACTCCCAGCCCAGCGTTCAGCGTCCCTCAGCGCCATGGCACCACACCAGCATAACCAGTCCAGGTATTTGCCCAGGTACCTCAGAACGGATGGTGGGCGCGCTGCTTTGCTTGAAGGTATGTAACAGACTCCCAGGGGTCGGCACCACGCTGTGCGAGATTCTTCTTCTATCGATGGTGCGGCTATTTGAGGCTTGAAAAGATTTTACCCTTCTCGATGTCCCTTGCTTTTGTTAGCTGCTTTTCTGAGCCTTGCTGCAGCGTCTTGATAACTGCCCTGTCCCCCGGTGCGTCAGCAGGATGAATTACTTTACTACATTATGCCCCCAAAGCCTTCGTGAGTTTTCTTCAGCTCCCCATTCCCCATCGCTGAACTCCCAGTTACTGGATTACTGAGGCTGCCGAAGCCAAGTAGCGTGTCAAATCTGGCTCGGAAGTGGCTGCACCTAAGAACCTTGGCTTGGCGCTAGTGCAAGGTCCGGCGTAGCCCTCAGCGGGATGTCCCCGCGGCGGACAAATGGTTAAGAGGGAATCCCTGTGCGGATTACGCCATTGTACTTGGTTTACGTCGAGCCGAAGAGCTATTTCTGATTGGGACATACAATCTGCGCGCAGCAATGTGGCCGTCCTGGGCTGGTCTCGAGGGTCCTACGTAGAGCTGCAAGCCTTCTAACCAACATAGATCATCTTCTGCATGGGGCAGGTGCACGGCCATGTGCCACGCTGCAAGCAGAGCAGCGGCTTGCTTTATGACAATTTTTCGCCATGTTGGCTAATTCCATGTTCTATGTCGCCATGTTGCTCACCGTAGTGCAGGTCGGAGTCGTCACGAAACTTCACGATATGGACAGCTTCAGGACCGTGTTCCCATGACTTTACTGCCCTCCTCATCCTGGCACCACTTATTGCAGCTATATTTATCGTCTCGGCAATCTTCTCTGGTTTGTACGCTAATTGCGTTATGAAAGTTAACTATAGAAAGAGACAGCCGCTTCCTATGGGCAGGCACAGCGATCGATCCACATGACGAAGACCGCAGAATCACCAAAAGTTCGACATGAAAGAATCTACAGGTGCTTCTTTATTGTAGTCCTCCGCGTAGTGGGTTGTTACGTCCTTGGCATGATAACCCTCTGGTGGTAAATAACCGCCCTAATAATTGCTACAAATGCGATTATTAGCCTACCCTTGTGCCCTGTGGCGCAAGTTTGCGGACTATTACATGGGTCCCTTTTACCGTGCCCTACCCTACAAACGGTCGCTAAGCCGTCCAATTGTTTCATTGAATTGAATTGAATTGAATTTGGTATCGCCTGTCGGCGCCCTGGGTAGGCATGAGGCGTGCTAGCTAGTCTTCGACGGTGATTACATAAATCCACCTGCCCTGTAAGCCCCGCAGAACGCGACGTCCAATTGCTTCATCAGACCGTGGTTTGTGTAACTAGGGTAGGCTGGCAACATAGAATACGGCAGTAAAGAAGGCATTCATGATGATCTATTTGTCAAGGCAGGTCCATCTATGGCTCCCAGCCGCTGTAGCGGCATGGAAGGCGAGAGTGCAAGCCGAGCCACCATCGGGCTCAGCCCGTTACATGTGGGATAGCAATGACGAGTGCGACTATGGCTTCCGGACTTAATGCCATTGTTAAAGTTATATTTAGCAAGGCAAGATATTGGGTATGGTGAAGAGACGATGTAGTATATGAATCGATTGCAGAAAATCTACCGATGGCTGTCTCTTTATAAGCTCAACTTCAGCCATGTCCTAATGAGGTTGGCCAGTATTTGTCCACAGACCCCATACGCCCCCACCTCCTCGACTGTTACCCTCTCTCGACCGCCCCCTCCAGACCGCCCCCTCCACAGAATCCACAGCATCCACAGCATCTGCCGTCCTGGGGGGAGGATCCATCGGGAACAAGTACTATACTACTCGCCCACAACTTGATCTGTTACACTACAACTGCCATACTTTGGGTCTTCTCTCTATTGTATTTTCCAGCCGGTCATACTTGCCTTCCCCTACGACTCGGCCCGTGGAAAGCTAAGAGCCACAGGTTGTCGCCGTTTCATCGTCAACGACAAGTTCAACTTAGATCGCAAGACTGACTTGCGGCCGAGTCCTTGGCGGGACCAGCTTTGCAGAGGATGAACTCTCTTAAGGTCATCTTCTGAGCTGTTAGTGCCACGATGTGCCCTCGCAGCGAAAAGCGTGGTCGGGTGGCCTGCAGATTCTTGACCCACTACCAGCCTGCTAACAGGACCTAGGGACGACGAATTTTACAGGTGGAGTTTGAGCCCGCCTGCGTGGTCGCTCCACATGTTCTGTCTAGGGTACGTTGCAGTGCCACAGTCGTCAGTGCAGGCGTCTGGGACATCGCCGCGCTAGCTTGGCTTGAGTATACGGGTTGGTATTGCTCCTAGTCCAGCTATTCTACTTATTACCATGATGATCACTTGCACGAAAGGGGATGCGGCCCCTTGAAAGGCCACGGCCAGTGGATTTCCACCGTGATGTGCGGCTAACGTTGGAGTGATGCGCTAATGCTTGGTCTTACTCAACTACCGGAGAACTAAAACCCTCCATCCGCTATTCTAAGATCAAAGAACTTGACTTGGTCGACGTTGAAATTCTGTTGCAATTTTATTTATTATGAAATTTATCTTCTGCACGTTGATTCAATTGATGATGCGGCACGTCCTCGTATAGGTTAGCATTTCCTCCACTACGCTGGGAGCGGCTGATCTGGACATGGGGAATGATAAACACAACATGAAGAGTGCTGTGGAGAGGAATGCAACAGGTTCCTGTCGTCGTAAAGGACTGGTCGTTAGATCCAGGGTCTCTTGTCGAACTCCTATCTAGAGTGACCGGAGATGTTTTGGAGCCGTCTCTTCCTGTACCTAAAGGTCACGACCCAGCTATAAACAAAAGTGTAACAAAAGGCCAAGATGATAAGCCCGGCGACAACAAGAGGTCCCAGAATGGAGAAGACGGTGAAGCCGTACGACGCAGACTGGAAAGCGTCGTTGCTGGCGAGGGACTTCGTGGCGAGCCCGACCCGCATGGCAGCCAAGACAACAGCGATGTAGACCGTCGCCGCGGCTAGCCAGGCAAAATTTTCCCGGAAGAAGACGCCGTACTGATCCCAGCGAGGCTTGTAGCCGCGCAGTGGTGTCCACCAGAGGTAATATATCTTGTTCAGCCGACTCAGACGAAGCTCTCCGTAGTAGAAGCGCGAGTCGATGCTAGGGTAGATGTACTCCGTATGGAGCTCCTCGACAAAGACCCTCCAGCTAGGCCACCGAACTTCTGTCGGAAGCAGGCGCTTATCCTTAGCAATCAGGAAGTCACTCTCGTGGGAAATAAGCGCAGCGTAAGAGAAGAGGAAGCCAAGCGCACGCCGGGCAAGCACTGTCGGCCCGCACGCGTAGGCAGTGCCATGGAAGCCGGCGTCCGCGTCCGAGCATTCGCACTCTTGCCCACAGGAGAGGTACTCGTGCCAGAATTGCGGCTCGAGCAGGAACCGCGGCATGGGTTTAAGGAATATGTGGCCCGTCATCCAGACGAGATGCATGTCCATCTGCTCCGTGATGGTGATTTTTCTGCCCACTAGCAACTGGTAGTGTAGCGGACGCGGCGGCATAGGCCGGCCGGCGAGCCAAAGCCAGCCGTGAATGGTAGTCAGCCGGCGGAGGTCAAGCTCATTTTCGATGCAAGTCTGGACATGGCGAGCTGGCGCGGCTAGATCGTCGGACTCGGTACGATACGACGCGGGCAAGAGTGACTGGAGCCAATTCCTTTCGCACCGAGACGCGTCAGGGCCTTGTTCGTCCTTGTGCTCCAGAAGGCGGACGGAGAATGGAGGTGACTGTTAGATGTGCCATTAGCCCAAACTTGGCCAGCGTAACGGGGAGCACAAGGGCAATACTGGTCTCCTCCCCATTCTGCTTCCGTTTCGAGAGTCGCCAGCCATCCCCAGATCAGGCTCTAGGAACACGGAATTGACAAGGTTACACAGTGCGGTGTAACAGATTGGACGCGATGTGTTTGGAGCAAAATATCCAGGCACGATGCTCACGATCTATGTTCTGAAGGGCTCCCCTTAAGCAGGATGATTCTGGATACACCAGGCGATGGTGCTTCGTGTTCGAACGCACAAATCTCGGACGATTGGCTGCGGTTGCGTGATTGGGCAGTAAGTAGCCATGCAACTTGATGCTACATCACGCTCGGGAAAGAATCACACCACCTCACCCTATTATGCTTTGAGGCGACTGGGCAATGCTTTACCAGCAGCCTTCACGTTCGTCTGCTTGTTCCCCTCTCACTTGATGTCCTTCACTCATCGTGTTTTGGTGTTGAGTGACTGCCAAAGACAAGCGTTGCTCATTCAATACAGAGGTATCACAGTCGATCGTCCAGCGGATCTAGCGCTCCAAATTCTTGTCCTAACATGACAACCACAAGCATCTCTCATAGTACATATCCCTTGAGGCCATGATGGAGTGGATACGAGCTGGGCTCATCACCCTTTTAGCTGGCGTGGCTAGTATCGCTTGCCTCTGGTTTTTGGGGAGAAATAACCATCGATCAAAATCGGGTCCTCAGCCCCAAGCCGTACAGGAGCATCCCACTGATGAGTCGCCCCCGGAGAAGAAAGAGGTTCGTTGTCCCGAGAATGGAATAAACAGCACCATTAATACCACATTAGAATCGGGTTAGACAGCGTCTTACGATATTGTACCCTGAGCAGACCGAGAACGGCAACGACGATGCTGAGGTTGAGTAAGTATTCAGAGCAGTTCTGCGGGGACGTCCATCTAACAAGGACAGCATTGTTGCCGTACATGGCCTTGGGTCAGACGTTGACTGGTCCTGGACATACAAGGACGGCGAAAGGCAGATCAACTGGCTTCGAGACCCCAACATGTTGCCTGCAAAGGTGCCCAAGTCGAGGATTATCGTGTACAGCTACGAGTCCAGATGGCATGCGGACGCGCCGAAGACACGGCTCCAGCTCTGCGGAGAGGAGCTCGTACATAGTGTACACTCGTTCCGTCACAGCGTACCGAACCGTCCGCTTGTTTTCGTCGGTCATAGTCTAGGTGGAAATGTCATCCTGCAAGTGAGCCGGCGTCGTCGTCACCCTTGCCTTGCTTTTGGCTAATCTCCGAAATCCAGGCCCTTCTGTACGCCAACGAAGACGATAAATACGCGTGCTTGCCGAAGGCGACGGTTGGCCTAGTGTTTCTAGGCACTCCATTTCGGGGGTCGAAGTGGCAGCCGTTTCTCAACGCTCTCGCGCAGCTTATGGGACCGGCTGGCTCGCACCGCGGAATCACCAGGGAGCTCGGTTTCGATGAGCCTGAGCTACGGGACAAACTGCATCGCTTCTGCAAGCTACGCAATAAGCTGTCGACTTCCGTGTCCTGTTTCAGCGAGCTCCGCGAAACCAACTATGGGCGGCGGTTTGGGATTGCCGGAGTGGCGAAAGTCATTGTATGTAAGAACCGCTCGATATCAGGAGCCTGTATTTACATCCTTAGGTCGTGGACGAGGCGTCCGCTTGCATCCCAGGCCTCGACAGGTACGCGCTCGACAAGGATCACTTGAAAATAAATAAGTTCCAAGGCCCAACCGACCCCTCGTTCGAGAGGGTCTCTGGTGTGATTTCCGAGATGTGCCGCGGCGCGAAGGACATCGTTCGACGTCGGCATGAGCGTGCGTCTTCTGGTTTCGTAAAATATGCTTCCTGCTAACCTGATCAATAGGAAGGACAATCATTACCGATAATAGTGGTAAGCTCCACCATCGCGCCTTCGCCCACCGTTGCTAACAGACCCCAAGTTGCATTGAGGCAAAAGCCTGAAGCCGGAGCTTGTCTCGGTGACCTCTTCGTGACCGATCCGCTCGAGGATAAGAAGGTTTTGAAGCGAAAGAAAGGTGACCGCGCTCATGGCACCTGTGAGTGGATACTCGGCACAGAAGATCTCACTGCTTGGCTACGGTCCAGCCATACCAAGTTCTCGGAGAGCCAGACGACCCATGTTCTGTGGCTCCATGGGAACCCCGGAACAGGGAAATCCACGTTGGCCATATTCCTCACTGACGCACTGTCGACGGATTTTTCTGCCACGGATGCGAACACACTGGCATATTTTTTCTGTGACTCAGCCTTTGATACGCGGAAGACGGCCACCTCAATCATCAGAGGTCTTCTCCTCCAACTCGTCCAGCAGCACCCGCAGCTTCTCAACTACGTCTTGCCAAAGTACAACGAGCGAAAGACGAAGCTGTTCGACTCGTTCGATGCTCTCTGGACAATATTCATGGCCGCAGCGGCGGACCAGGACACCGGCAAAAAATACTGCATTATTGATGCATTGGACGAATGCGATCTAGAGTCGCAAAAGACGCTGCTCCAACAGTTACGAGAAACATTTCAGCGCCCTGATGCCCCACCAAATGTCCGGATATTGGTCACCAGTCGGCCGTATCCCGAGATCCGTGAATACTTAGACGTATTCGCGAACAAGGACTTGGCCGCTTTTCCCGAGGCAAAGCAGGACATTGGCATATGTATTGAGGAAAGGGTGACAGAGCTAGGCAAGAGGAAAAAATACACAGACAAGGTGAAGAGACAAGTCAGCGACATCCTTAGAGACAAAGCAGAGGGGACATTCCTCTGGGTGGGCATAGCCTGCAATGAGCTCGAAGATGTCCCTTCGAAAAACGCTGTCGCCCACTTAGAGAGGATTCCCAGAGGCCTTCATTCGATTTACGAGAGGCTGCTTGACACAGCACTTGAACGAGAGGGGGCCAAGGACGTGATCCGACTCATCCTGGGCTTCGTCGCTGTGTCTTTGCGACCCTTAAGCCTGTTGGAGCTGTCTGAAGCTTGCCAACTACATCCGGACGAAGAGGACACAGAGACCCGGATCCAGTTCATGCGCGAATGCATCGAGTCCTGCCACCTGATAGTAGTCATTCAGGACGAAAAAGTTCTCCTGCTGCACCAGTCTGTGAAGGACTATTTAATTACGGCCAGTGAAAAGGCTTGTTTCAGCGAATTTGAGGCTCATGCCCAGCTCGCATATCGCTGTGTCGATCACCTCATCGGGCAGTTCCATAATAGGAAGCAAGGACATAGCCACTTGTCAAAGTATGCAGCTCTCAAGTGGCCCAATCATGCTCGCATGGCCCAGTCGAGATTCGAGGTCAGGGCTTCGGAAGCAGAATTCTTCGAAATTGATTCTCCGTGCCGGGAGCACTGGCTGACGTCCTTTCCTCTCGGCACACTTATGAGGCGTCCAGGGCAATTCTCCATTTTGCATGTAGCTGCAGCGTGGGGCATTCCCTCTATAGCGGAGTATGCCTCTCGCTCGTATGATCAGCCTCATAAATTAATCCGAGTTGCCGATGCCTCGGGCGCAACGCCACTCGAGTCAGCTGCCTTGTCGGGATATCCAAGTCTTGTGCGTCTCTTGCTGGACATGGGGGCCGAGGTAACCGCAAGAGTGACGGAGGCCGCGGTGCGAAGCTATCAGAATAGCAGGGGAGTCATAACGCTGCTTTTGGACCAACGAGGAGGCGAGGTTATCATTACAGAGGAGGTAGTGAAGGCTGCTGCAGAGAGAGGCGAGGAAGTGATGGCGCTACTTCTCGAGCGGCGAGGAGACGAGATCACTATAACGGACGAGGTGGTGAAGGCAGCGGCAGGAAATTGGTTTAATGGCGAGGAAATGATGGCGCTACTGCTCCAGCGGCGAGGAGATGAGATCACCATCACGGACGAGGTGGTGAAGGCGGTGGCAGGAAATCATAATGGCAAGGAAGTGATGGCGCTACTTCTGGACCGGCGAGGAGACGAGGTCAATGTCACGGACGAGGTGGTGAAGGCGGCAGCAAGCAATGAAGAAAATGGCAAGGAAGTGATGGAGCTACTTCTCGACCGGCGAGGAGATGAGATCACCGTCACAGAGGAGGTGGGCATGGTAGTGGCACGCAATTGGTACAGTGGCAAGCAATTAATGGCACTGCTTCTCGACAGGCGATGATGCGAGATCACCATCACAGAGGAGGTGGTGAAGGCAGCGGCAGCATACAATGGCAAAGAACTGATGACACTGCTTCTCGAGCGGCGAGGAGATGAGGTGACCATCACAGAGGAGGTGGTGAAGGCGGCGGCAGGAAATAGACGGAATGGCAAGGAAGTGATGGCACTACTTCTCGACCCGCGAGGAGACGAGGTCACTATCACGGACGAGGTAGTCTGTATCATTGCCAAGAGTTTTGATGAGAAAGTGATGTCGCTCCTTCTAGACCGGCGAGGAGACGATATCATCATTACGAATGAGGTGGTGAAGGCAGCGGCAGGAAATTATTATGGTAAGGATGTGATGGGGCTGCTTCTCGAGCGGCGTGGAGACAAGATTACCATCACAAATGACGTGGTGAAGGTAGCGGCAGGAAATTTTTATGGCGAGGAAGTAATGGCGCTTCTCCTCGACCGGCGTGGAGACGAGATCACCATTACAGATGAGGTATCGAAGGCGGCAGCAAGCAATGAAGACAATGGCAAGGAAGTGATGGCGCTTCTCCTCGACAGGTGTGGAGGCGAGATTACCATCACACATGAGGTGCAGCTGGCTGCGGCAACATGTGGTCAAGAAGGAGTTTTGATGCTCTTGTCTCAGAAAGGCTTCAGCTCCGTTCGGGACGAATGGCGCTGTATTGCACAATTTTACAACGCTGCTAAGGCGGGTGATGTTTCTCGTGTCGAACAGCTCCTTCATTCAGGAACCAAACCAGATACGAGAAATATCAGAGGGAAACACCTCTATGGATTGCGGCTTCAGAGGGACGGGAAGCAGTCGTTGAAGTTCTGGCGTGAAGGACAGACGTCAACGTCAACTCGAGGTCGACTGACGGGAAATCGCCCATATTCTGGCCGTCTTGCTTGGGAGAAGAGGGAATTGTCGCCATTCTGATGAACACTGGTGCAAATCCGCACATTGTGGACGAGAATGGAGACATGGCGGTTACTGCGGCAAGACGAACGGACATGAGAAAATCGTCGAGATGCTTGAACGGTCAGGAGAGCCATTTTGAATTCTCAACAAAGTACCAGTAATGGCTGAAAGAACATTGTCTAATGCCTAGAAGTGCTGTTGCTCAATTCGTATCTTGATCAATTCTTTGAGGGGGACTATTTTCCTGGTGTTGGACGAACAAAACGGAAAGGCTCAATCCTTAGTCTTTCTGTTTGTCCTCTTCCCACAAACATGACACTTGTGGACCCTGTCGATCCACCTATACTCAACGCGGATTGTATTGATGGCTGCTGTTGTATCATGGTAAACACATCACAGTCTAAGAAGGGTTCTAGACTGCCTGGCGGAGCTGCCAATTCAGGAGAAACGCCGCAGGTACTTTGAGGCGAGCAGACACGTTATGAGCATTGAACCTTTCGACAGGGCATCTCAAGCGCCAGGTTGGGCCGAGCATGTCTAGCGATGTGGCGGTTGTCTGCCTAGAACAAAGGAGATGGAGTCGGTAGTGACTGCAATAGGGCTCAGTCAGATGTGCCATGTTGTTTCTTGTTGCCTGATAATTTAACGCCAAGACGAAGCATAGCGCTGGGCTGTTAAACACTTCAGAGCGCAAGGCAAAAAGGCATATTACTGATTAGTGTTATTCATCAAAGCTACCGTAGTGAACCCCGAGCCAGATCTGAGAACAAGAAGGAGTAACCCGACTTAGCGACCTTCACCTCCCCTTGAGAAATCAGTCATCTCTACTGGACGACGCTGCTGGTCTCTGAATTGAGGTCCAGGGTAGCAGCCCGGGGAATGGACGTGGTAGGTTCGTTGCAGAACATCGCGTAGCCCAGCGTGTCCACATCTGCAATGCTTTGATATGCAGCAGCGATGTCCCTCCGTCCACAATCCAGTCATTAAGCCGATCCTCTCCAACTGTCCTCCCATCCAGATACTCAGGCAGGAGGCCTGGTTAGCGATGGCTGTGACCTGTAGCTCAAGGCGGGCAGCTGGAGCTACGGATGCGTGCGAGTGGGCATTCCCAACCTATCAATCCGACTCCGGTGATCCATATCCACAGCCCTATCGACGCTACTGTTCCGGGTCGTGCCGCCACCCCATTTCAAGACCCTGTATTCACAAGAGCCGAGTACGAAGCTATTGACACCAAGATATGGCGTGGCGGACGCCATATTAGAACAACAGTGCATAATAATAACGAAAGTAAGAATCGCCTTTGTTCGGTTAGCCTACCGTCGCCCGGGTTGGTCTTCGCGTCTTTCACCATTTCTCTTTGCTTCTCCGCCAGCTCTGATAAGTCTTCGATCCGTCAAGGTCTCAATCTTATCGCACACGGCGTAGGGGCCTTGCCTGCACCGAAGGACGACTGCTCTTGCTAACCCCAACCTTGTTTTACCTGTTCCCGAGGGCCAAGTGTTGACCTCAGCGTCACTGCGCCTACATGCACCATTGATGCCGTGATAATACTGGTCTCTTCGAAGGTCATTACCACAGCCATGGGCGCGAAAGACCTTGGGAAATCCTTTAGGAGCGGGTGGAAGAGCTTCCTCAGACGTAGTGCAGCGTCGCCGCCTCCCTCTCCCAGACGGCCCGCAGGTATGTTGAATCCGGACGCGGTCGACTTGACCATTGCTGAGGCGATGCGAGCTACAGAGGAGGGACTCAACGAGGCTCACCCGCCAGACGCAGCATCTCTCGAAGGTGCAACCGAATCGCCTAGCAACAATGCACAGACACGAACTCAATCGGTTCAACGTCAACCCGCAGACACTCCGCGGACCGAATCAATAGAGCAGCAGAGCACAGCCCTTTCCAAATCCCAGGTACTCTGGAACGCCGCTTACGACAGTCTGGAAGAGGATAAAGACACCGCAGAGCTTGTCAGGTCTTATCTAAAGACCCTGACGACAGTTCTCGGGACCAAGCTTGACATTGCTTCTGGCGCCGACGTTTCAGACAATCTGAAAGATCCAACCAGGTGACAGGTGTTTATGAAGAAGCTGGTGGAGGAGGGCCAAGCGAAGATTTCCACGCCGTCAAATGTGACAAAGGGAGTGGGCGACGTTGCCCAGTTCATTCTCTCGGCTAAGGGAATGGTCGACGCAGCCATCCAAAACATCCCGCAGGCTGCACTTCCATGGGCTGGAGTTTGCATCGGATTGCAGGTGAGCGCTCCCTCGCATCTCCTTGATATTCGTCCACTGATCTCCATACAGATTCTTTTGAATCCTGCCAAAGCGACAAAATCTAATCTTACTGGCATCGCGCACGTCGTCTCTAGAATGGACTGGTATTGTGCCCTCACTGAACATCTCCTGAACAAGGATTATATCGACAGGTCTTTTCAAACACTCCTGCCCCAGCTGCAGGCGAAGATCCTCGCGCTCTACAAGGCCCTCCTCCTGTATCAGATGAAAAGTGTCTGCTCGTACTACCGGCACCGCGGCCTCGTCTTTCTCCGCGGCCTTGCGAATTGGGACAACTGGGACAGAGATCTGAAGACCGTCACAGACGCGGAGGCTACCCTTCAGAGGGATTCGGCACAGTACAACGAGCACCACGCGAAGAGGGCCTTAGCACAGCTTGTCGTGTGTGCCAAGGGAATGGAGGAGCTGCTTGGCGACATTTATCAGACGCTTCGAGAATTTTTAGCTCTCCAGAAGGAACTTCAGCTTGATGACATTGACAGACAATGCCGCTGGGATCTCCGCGTTGTCGATCCGAAGGACGATATAAAGAAGATAGCGAACAAGAAAGACACACTGCTCCCCGATGCATACGAGTGGGTATTCGGCACAGAGCAGTTTGTGCGCTTCAGGCGATGGAATGACGACGACCTACCTGACCAAGATCCATGCCAGCTGCTATGGATAAAGGGACATGCTGGTACGGGAAAGACGATGCTCTTGATTGGTATCATTCGCAGCCTTGAGAAGTGGCAAGATTTCAGTGCGCCAGGCGTTTCCTGTTTCTTCTGCCAAGGTACAGATGCAACTCTGAACAACGCAACCACCGCTTTGAGGTCCTTGGTCTGGATGCTCCTGGTCGAGCAGCCGCATCTCGTATCACATCTGCGCAAAAAGTATAAAGACTCTGGTGCGGCTCTTTTCCGAGATCCGAACACTTTTTTTGCACTCTCTGAAGGGTTTCTGAGTATGCTAGACGATCCCAAATTCTCGCCCGTCCTCTTTGTGGTCGATGCCCTTGATGAGTGCGATAAGACAAAACCCGGCTTGGATGAATTAATTCAGCTCATTTCAAATTCTATCAGTCGCTCCGATAAGGTGAAATGGCTACTCTCCAGCCGGCCGGAGATCGATGTGCTTGCCAAACTCAAGAACTTGAACAGAGACAGTCGGGACATTTCAGAGAACCTAGTTGAACTGGATGCGCAACGTCTGGCAGACCCCGTCGATGCATATATCAGCCACAAGCTCACCACCCTCAGGAGCAGAAGGGGATATGACAAGAGCATTCTGGCTGAGATCTCCGATGAGATCCGTAGACGAGCCATGAACACCTTTTTATGGGTATCCCTCGCGTTCAAAGTTCTTGAAACAATCCATGGACGGTACGCTATCCAGCGCATCAAGCCATGCCTCCCGGTCTGTCAAAGCTATACGACCACATGATGACCAGGATTGAGAAAGTGGAAGAGATAGACCCACAGGACTGCAAGAGAGTTCTGGTGTGCGCTACTCTTGCGTTCCGTCCGATCACTCTCTCTGAGCTAGCCGCTCTGTCTGACATGCCACACGATATTACAGTGATGGCGATTGAGTTATGTGGCTCATTCCTGGCATCTAGGGAGGAAACAGTCTACCTAATCCATCAGTCTGCCAAGGACTATCTAGACGAGAACTTCAATGGTCGGCTTCAGCCTTCCGGAATCGCCCAAGGACATGCAGACATCGGTAGGCGCTCCATTGATGCAATGTCATCAGTTCTGAAACAAAACATGTATGACCTCGATTACGGCTTCAAACCGAAGGATATGAGACCCCCACAGCCAGACCCCCTGGCTTCAGTACGATACTCCTGCGTCGATAGACTGTCGCTGGCGTTGGATTGTCGCCTTGATTTGCCGCGGCCGCTTCCGACGTGTGGGCTCTCCATGTGGCCTACGGCGCTTTGAGGGTGAATCTATTCCTAGTGCTCGGTCTTCGGCGTGTTGGCGGTCTAGCTGCTGCATCACACGGAGGATCTCATCATGAAGGACTCTAATACACCCCGGCTCACGCTGGGCGGCTCTCTGAGAATCCAGAGTTTCCAAGGTACAACGGATCTCATCAAGTGGAACTCGAACGACTTGCCTTGTGGCCATGGCAATAAGAGAAGCCTTATGGCTACAACGCGAAAGTTTGGCAAGATGTCTGTTGGTCAGGTCTAGGACCGGGAACTTAGTAGAGCTTGAAGGGTAAACGACTCATTCATCAGATTCTGATCTCAAACCTAAAGAATTCGTTAGTTTAATTAGCTCATCTTGCAAGAAGGGGCGATGGGTTGCTTCCAAATATCTACTTACAAGTGGACATGGGGATGTTTGAGGAGACAAGTGCAGGTTATTTCGGGATCATCTTGCGGTTATAACGTGGCGGCCAAAAACCTGACAATTCCGTGCATCTTTCTATCCACGTTACAATCATGCTCTTAGGCATGGAATGGATTCGTTTGGTTGTCGTACAAATAGTTTTTTTTTTTTTGTGCATGACTATCGGAGGTTCACGGTAATCTGTCTGGGCTGCTGCTCACTGAAGAAAGACGATAACTCGGTAAGCTTGAACCCATGAATCTCCCCGAGTGGTGCCTACTTCTGTTTTCTATTCTTATGCCTTCCCCATTCTTACGAGGCGCAGTCACCGAGCTATGTATGCTGAGGTGGCTGGCTTAGTTATTGGGAATTTCAAGCCTAATCTTTGAACACGACTCAGGCGGCTTGGTGTTGGCCAATGGACAGATGACACGCCGTCGGGTAGGCACGAGTAGCTGTACCCTTCCCCGAATCTAACCATCCTTCGTCATATTTAAATCATTGTACTGAGGTCACTCTGAAGTTCCAACCCGTTTTCGCTTCTTCAAAGCCCCATTCGAGTCAAGACAGCCGAGAACTCCCGTGAAAGGATAGACACTTGCCGACGTTTGGGACGTTGCGAAAAGCATTATTGCGACTCTATGTGCATTCCCGTTCAGGACCATTGCCCTTCTTGTCACCAGAATGATGGTGAAGTTTATCGCCACAAGTGTCCCGTTGGGTACGAGTTTAGACGGGGCTCTTATGCCGCGATGGTTCATACTGTCGACGAAACAAATCCCATGATCATTCAGGTGGTTTGCAAACGTTGCAGACGCGCAAAGACCCAAACCTGGATACAGCGGCAGCTCTCCTGGTGGTTGACCCGGCGGCAGAAGCGAATCAACGAAGACTCATGCCAAGTTTGCCAGAACGGAAACAATTTCAGAGAAGAGCCTCTGCGAATCGATCGAGCTTTTATTGAGGGATGAGAAGCTCTGTGAGAAATTTAGAGGATATTTTGAGCGCATTACGCGTGCAGGCAAGCACGTTTATCGTTTCCACATGGCGAGACTTAGATACACCTAACATGTTCCTAGTATGGACTTTGATCATTTTGACCACTGTATGAAACTGGAGAGTATGACTAAAAAGATGTGAGAGTTCGTTAATGTTCCTATCTCTGGGCGTTGAGCCATGAAGATTGATCACACTATGCGAAGTCCCAATGTGTTTGTCCATGGTTCTGGTAAGTTCAATTGCGCGTGGAAAGCTGTCATGGAGAAAGGTGACCAGTAAAGGAAGGGGCAAGCTGCCAAACAAATTGACTGGCTGGTGACATCTGAGTTACAAGCGGATGCGGGGCCATTCAACAGAGTTGCTGCCCAGGTGGTACTGAGCTCTGGTGGCGTTGCAAATATGATGTTAGCACTGTGTACTAAGGCGGGGCGGGGGCGAGTTTGGCTACAGCTCCTGTTGCTCGAGACTTTTGTCACTGTTATCGCCCCTATTCTGCTCTATAAGGAAGCCTTCCTCAGTGGATTGGGCTTCGGCCATTGTGTAGATTCCTTACTCCAACTCATCCCACGCAATGGTGTGGCTTGGGTCAGACTCGAGTTTTATTGCATATGGTATTGGATCCTGAGTTGAGAATCGTCGTGTGACCATTCTCCTTTCAGGGCCATCGTTTTGGCTCGCTGGTGGAAAGCGCGGTTCTATACGCGACCAAACGGGGGTGAAAGTTGCTCGTAAACAAATTAATCAAGACAGTCTTTAATTGTACGCACCCAAATCTCTATTCGCACGCACCCGACCCACATTTAGCCTCACGATGTCCATAGCACCTAAAACTTAACCAGCTGTGAGTGGGATCTTTGTTGCCAAGGTAGTGTTAATTATATGTAAATCTGGTTAGTGACCTTTGTTTGTTGCAGCTGTAGCTTTCCACAACCGTCCGCTGCGGCGTTGCCCTGTTTCCTTTTGCGGCGCGACCCTATGAGACTTAAGCCTTTCCCATACTTGAAGAGAATTGTACTGCCAGTCTTCTTCGAGTGCCTCTATCCTCTTTCCTATTGACGAGTACTCAAATTGTTACTGAACCGGCAACTGTACTCTGTTTCGCTGAGGGAGTAGTTTGTCTTGCTCGTTCGTTGTCTTCGCTTGCGAGTTCCCCTGGTTCGAATCGAGTGACGTTATTGGCTGAGAATTGCTCAACCAGGCGATGTCGGAGGTTTTGTGGCTAAATGTGGGTCGGGTGCGTGCGAATAGAGATTTGGGTGCGTACAATTAAAGACTGTCTTGCTAAATTGCTACTAGGTTCTTCATGGAAGTTGCCAATGGAAGGTAGCAAGATGCGTCTAACCCTATCCAAACAGTTATAGACACTCAATTGCGCTTTTAGCTTAGTAAGATGGTCTTTAAAGTATTAAATATAATCGATAGAGGACTGCGGTGAAGACAAAATTAGGTTGTGACTCAGTTTACCATATTGTTGCTGCTATAACGGCGCTAGTGCAACCAGCGCATGCTACTGAATCAGAGTCTCCGGTATCCACTAATATTGTAGCGACACATCAGTTTTGGGAAGACCAGCCATTTGGCGGAGCTGTGGCTCAGTATCAAAATGTCCGTCTTCGTACTGACTACCAGACTGCGAGGCATCTCACTACTGACAGGCGCAATTATTGATGGAGGCAGGCTTCACCAATTGTTCATGAACAACACGATTTTCTGTTCTGGTCGTCAGCTTCATCACTAGTAGACAATCAATTCCGACGCTCAATCCTTCATTCAGCACACAAATAAGGGATTTTACGGATTGACTTGGCCAGTAGCAAGTGGCATCTTCACAATAGCATTATGTCCACTCCCTAGAGCCTCAAATAGTGGTGCACAGTTGTACTCATTCCTAAAGCCCGAATCAACTTTGCCAGTAGCAAGTAGCATCTTCACGACCGCAACAGGTCCGGACGATGCCGCAGCTGATAGTGGCGTCCAGCCATCCCGAGTGGACTTAGAGTGCGGATTGACTTTGCGGGCAGCTGAGAATACCCATGACGTTCTCGTCAACTTATTCTTGGGGAAATGTGTTAACATCAGTGGCTGCCGCGTCCAGGCACTGTCAAGTAGATCAATCGCTCCAAAATGTTGAAACGTTTGAGCTGCAAGATTTGTTTTGCATTGAGGCTTTGCTTTCGCAAAACCTTCCATACAGGCAAAGCCTTGAATAGATGAAAGTTGTTTCTTTAATGCCCTGCATCTTAGTTCACCTAGACTATCGAGCTGTGACCGCCTGCGCATATGCGCAGACGCTCAAGGTTAGGAAAACATCAACTCATCTTTCTTTCAATCCAATTAACCACTCTACTCTCCACTGATATTGGAGTCAGAAGACTAGGCCCATTTCCTCGTATGAACAGTCAACTAACCGAGACTAGGTCACGAGTTGTGAAGACGGCTATGACATATTTCCCGATGGAATATGGATGTGAAAGATGGGCACGACGTTGTTTGGGTTCATTGTAATCCAAATCTTGCTACTTAATAAACTCTAGTTATATAGACATAGCTTTATAATCCAAACAATAGTTGTGAATCTAGTCAGTCATCGTCCTCATAGGCAGCCTCTTCATACTCTTCCTCGTGGCGGTGATGGATCTCGCTCAGCACGGCAGCACCAACAGCTCCAGCCAAGGCTCGAACCCACTACACTGGATAGCCACGTGGACCATCCATAAATGGTCCATCTCTATTAAATCCATCTTGTCGGCGCTCAGATTACATAATATCCATTACATTCGTGCTTGAAATGGATGTAATTGATGTATTTAGGTGGATTTAGGGTAGGTTTTGAGGATATTTTCTGACCCAGTATTTCAGCGGTCGGCAGGCGTATTTTTGCACGAAATTGATCTTAAATCGAGACACTTAAAACCCTGGTCAGCAATGCCGATCACTCCACAATTCATCTTCCACTGTCGGCATGAACGAATTTCTTCGAATCTCCTGCTGCTGCTTGGCGTACAATTTTTTTTTACCATGTATGTCATTCGACATGCCAGTCCAGTCAGAGCAACAGAAGCTGCTGGAGGACCGTCTGTTTCGCGATTTTAAAGGCTGGACTTGGTCCGAACGCGCTCGTGACACTAGCTCGTGGCTTTGGGACTTTGGCTGCGATATTCAACGGCATGGGAACCGGAAATGGGCTTGCAAGCACTGCATCCTCATAAATCGGCCCAGTATCGCCAGTTTTGCGTCGTCAGGCCTTCAGAACGCGGCAAATCACCTGTGGCGTGAGCACAAAATACCAGCACCAGCACGCGAGAAAAGGAGCACGGCACAGCTGAAATCAGAAGGCGCACCGGAATCGAAGCAGCCGACTATTGCCTCTGCTTTGAAACTGAACGTTGACAAGCCTAGGGAACAGACTATCGCGAATTGCATCATCTCACGGTTGGATAAACAGCACTTCCAGCGAATGCTAGTGGAATTAATCGTGAGTAGCAATCAATCCTTCTCCTTCGTGGAGAACCCCGTCCTCCGAGAAATCTTCGACTATTTGAGTCCATCCGTTTCGATCCAATGCGCCAACCTGAGCGGCAGTGCTATTCGATATAAGATTATTCAAGAATATAACCGCCACAAGCAGAGGGTTATAGAAGTGCTGAGGAGCTCCACTGGACTGCTCCATATATCATTTGATGGCTGGACGTCTCGAAATAAGCTTGCCCTGTATGGGATTGCCTGCTTTTTTAGAGATGAGAAGGACCGGCCCTGCAAAATCATAATTGGGGTTCCAGAGGCTCATCGCCACTTCGGCTCAACGATCGGCGGGGAGGTTCTCGATGTCCTGCATGCTCTTGGTGTGAGTCGAGAGAAGATTGGCTATTTCACCCTTGACAACGCTGAAAATAACGATACGGCGATGGAGGTTATCGGGGCTGAGCTTGGGTTCAACGGCCGGCTGCGTCGTGGACGTTGCATGGGCCACACCATCAACTTGTCAGCCAAGGCACTGTTATTTGGGAGAAATACGGACGCGTTCGAGCAGCAATTATCAGGCGCAGAAGCGTTATCTGATGCTGAATACGCTCGATGGCGCCGAAAAGGGCCTGTTGGGAAGTTACATAATATCGTTGTGGATGTGCGCGTTACCCATCGGCTGATATACTTATTCAGAGAGGTTCAGAGGGTAGGAGGCTTGACCAAACGCCATTCGCCTTGTGCTAACTTTGGCTCTTTAAATAGGAAGAAATTGATCGCGCCACCACCCTGAAACTTCGGTCGAAGAAACCGCTCAAGCTAATCATCGATAACGACACGCGCTGGCTGTCACAGCTCTACATGATCCGCAGGGCTCTGCGGTTAAAAACGTCCATCAAACTACTGCTGGCCAGGTACAAGGCACAGTGGGAAGACGAAAATCGGTCTAGGAAGACTGGGCAGGTGACGCAAGCCAAGTTGGCCAAAAAGCCACGCATCCTCCGAGACGAGAACCAACTGACAGACAGAGACTGGGAGGTCCTCTACCATTTGGAGGCTATTCTGACCGTCTTCGAAACCGTGGTGAAGACGCTGGAGGGCGATGGGCACATCCGTAAGCGCAGACAGGGCTGGACCGGTTCCTACGGCAATGTCTGGGACGTGGTGCTGGGGTACGAGCTGCTTCTTAACACACTGGAAGAGTATAAAGAGCTTGCTGCTGGTTTTCCTGATGCAGAGTACTTGCGCATCGGAATCAACCTTGCTTGGGATAAGCTGGATGAGTATTACCAACGGCTGGATGAGACGCCGATATACTATACAGCCATGGCGCTCCATCCAGCCTATCGCTGGGACTGGTTTGATGAGACGTGGTCACATAAGCCTAGTTGGGTAAAAAAGGCAAAAGAGATGGTTGCCGATGTCTGGTTATCCGATTACGCCCACCTTGAAGTTGGAACTACCAGCAGCAGGAGTGACGAGGAGCCACCAGCTAAACGGTCTCGGTTTTTCAACGCGTTCGAGAAGAACAGTCGTCTGCCAAGCTCAACACCAGCCTACGTAACAACTATAATGGGCGACGAGTACCAGGCGTGGCAGACGGATCGTGAGGTAGGTGACAGCAATGTTCGCGATCCAATCCGTTACTGGATCACGAAAAAAGGCAGATATCCCAGGTTATCCAGGATGGCCTTGGACTTCCTGACGATTCAGCCAATGTCAGCCGAATGTGAAAGGTTATTTTCAGCAGCTGGCAAGATGGTCTCGGCATTGCGTACAGACCTCGATGCTGAGATTATTGGAATCTGTCAGGTTTTACGTTCTTGGTATCGTGCAGGCCTCATCAAGGACCTAGATCCATTGCTTCACTCGCATGTTGAGACTCAACTGGATGGAGTCTACGCGACTCTGAGCGACAATGAACTGGCACTTGCCGAGTCAAAGTGGCTATTGGACGGCGAGGACAGCGTCAGCGAGGGGGGTGATTTAGTACTGCAGCAGACGGGGGAAGAGTTAATAACGAAATATGAAAGTGAGGCCGAATAGGCCTGATCCGGTGAACAGTCTCCAAAGTGCACTTGTACATACATGTGTACATCCACTCCACTCAACTTGGAAGTGTATCACATCCACCAAGTAGAGGTCTGATATGTAGCACATCCACTCGACTTGGCCCAAATGTGGATGGGTGTAGTGGTTTCGAGCCTTGCTCATACGCAAATCAGTTTATACGGTGGATAGCAAAAACAAAGGCCATATAGCCTGTCTAAATAAGGCTTCTGAACTTATTTGGCAGCGCGTTTGGAGTTTCCTTCTCTCTCACATCGTTACGAGCGGAACTCTCTCCTTGTAGTAAATTCACATTAACCATAGTCCATGATTTGGTCCTCCCTGATTCGGTGGGTAAGGCATTGGTTGAGGTTGAACCGGAGGATAGCCCCCTGGCGGCAACGCCGCAGGGCGTGGGAGTTGCTGGCTTTCAATCTCCTTTTTCTTGTTTCTGCTTCTGCGGCGCATCAGCTTGAACAAAACAGCCGCAAGAACGGCGAGTACGATGACGACGACGATTGGGATGACGATGATTTTGATGGCAGCTCTCGCTATACCCATGATGTGTTGTAGTCTGGTGCAGAGGAATAGAGTTTCTTTTGTGTAAGTCAAGTGTCGTTTTGTTAATGATATGAGAGTGTCTTTGAATGTAGTGATAGCAAATTTTCAAATTATGGTGGTTTTGGATGCAAGTTGCAAATACAGAAGCAACCCAACTCTTTAGCAGACTAATGTCACTCTCTACAAGCACTGCCGAGTCCTGCAAGACACTGCTCCTCAATGTTTGCTCTAAACCATGCTGTGAAATCCACATATCCAATTACAATGCATTAAACTTATCAGTCTCCTTGTTTCACGGACATCGTCCGAGGACGCTTCTGGCATTCGAGCTTCGCCCATGTCCCTAGTTGGTCGATGCTTAGGGGTATGGTATGGGATCACCTTCACAGCCACCGGCCCACCGTCGACCCGCAAAGTAATTTTATCCATATATATTCCGCACCGCCCACCGATAAGTCGGATTCGCGAATATGCTGCAATGCAGTTGTAAATATCTTGCTGGGTTGCAAGAGTCTCTGAGTGGTTGCGTAAGTAAGATCTGATCTCTTTTGGCGCCACGCCTGCGTTGGCAAGGTCGTCAATGGTTGATTAGTAGCCGTAGAGTCCCGTTTGTAAGAAACGAGCCCAAAGCTCACGTCTTGTGCTTCCTCGTCATCCTCTTCTTGCTCGCTCTGAGGAGAAGTTTCTCTCCCCAATGTGCTCCCACAACTGGCTAACATTCCGCCGAAACGGGGCTATGCTTCGGTGATATTCCGAGCACATGATACGGTGGACGTGTCGTATGAAAGTAGCGAAGCAGAATGCCGAGTGATTCGATTAAATCACAAGAATGTGGACAGATCCCTGCACAACGTACTGCTCGGTTCTCATCGTCACCATTATTCCGCGCGGCATCTCACTAATAGCAGCTGGATATTTTTCTCCTATCTCTTGGGTGAAGTATTATTGATTCTGTTCGATTAGAAGAATAATATGTAACTCCAATACATTCGAATTCCGAACGTGATTCAATATATGTTGTCAATTTGCAGATCTGTGTCATTCCCTGATGGCTTATCCAGCACCGCCTGCATCTAGGAAATTACCAAGAGGATCACCGCAAGTGCACGACCCTGACACAACTCAGCCGACCAAAGACCAGGTGTGAGAGCGTAAGCCGACAGATTGACGTGGGATGCAGCAACCGTGAGCCGTTCATGTCTTGGTATCACAGGTTATATCATTCCACTGATCATCCAGAGGACACGGAGTTTGTTTGTCGACTCATCCACCGATCAAGCAATTCCGCATTCCGTTCGTTAACTTACTAAAGCTTCTTCGTTGCTCTGCCTATATAATTCAAACTCTTCTCTTTCAACACTTAAAATGAAGTTTGTCGCTGTTATCGTGGTGGCTTCAGCGATTGGTGCCCAGTGTGCTTCTTCCACCTCGGCCAGCTTAACTGCTTCATCGTCTGTTGCAGGAGCAACTGGACAAACCGGTAGAGCAACGTAAGTACAGAATCATGGCTCACGAAAGTTGGGTTCTCCCAAAAAGATCAAATCTAACTAATGCTACACAGTACCACAAGTGCTGCCACGGGGAGGGAAGCTTCAAAGGCGACTTCCTCCACGGTTGCCACAACAACTGCAAAGAAAGCAGGCGCAGAAGCGAAGGCAGCTATTCCTGGATCTGCTTTGGCGGTTCTCCTAGTCATGGGCGCGTGTGTTGCTTAAGTCTTTCAACCACAGATGACCATCATCATGTAACGTTACGAAGTCACCAGCAAGGTCGTGTGCGACTTAGGTAAAATGATTGCCATGGAGAGGAGGTGTTTCTTAAGTAGCTCCGACGTAAGCTGGTTACAATATAAAGTGGAGTTTCATTCAGTTGTTTCATCACACATCTGAGGATGCCGTCGCATTAAGCTACCTCGAAGTCGACAATTGCACCACGTAGTTAAGCGTATTAAATTACTAGTTACTATACATGTTAATTTATGTGTTTAAACCGCATACTGTAGAGCTATTCAATTACGAGAAAAGGTTATGATTAAGGCCACGGGAGCACACAATAACTCGCTCCTAAGGTGCAACGGTCCAAGCGAGTATATTGGCAACTGGCTAGGCGGCTACTACGAGTATCTAAGCAGGGTAAGAGGTAAACGTGGGGTTTGTTAGGTGTTCAAGTCGGAACCGTAGGTAGTGCAAATGCCTACCATCCTGGCGCTTTCGGGATGTTCCCTCCGGGCGAAGTAAAACTCCATCGACTTATTTGGTAAATATGGGAGAAGCGATATGCCTTCGCCGACTAGCGTTACATCACAAACAACAAGTTTGTATCTATAAAGCGGTCAGCGTGAACAGAAACATAAAGGTACCTAGGTAATATTAACTTACCCAACGGGTGACTGCAAGACAGCTGTGGTTTCTGAGTATACTTGGATGCAAGAATATCTCGGATATTGTTCAAGAGCTCGACGTAGCTCTGCTTTGGGTTCTGTCTTAGGGCGGTGATGAAAGCCCAGGACATAGCGCCAGTGGCCTGGTTGGCAATCGTTGCGTCGGCACTGCGTTATGTCAATTGCTGTTCTGTTATCCAATCCAATTTATTGTGCCATCTATTGTGACGGGGATATTTACGATGTCTGGTTGTCCTTGCTTCCAGACCACATGACGACGTCTGCAGGAGAAGTTCGTGTAGCTATGGTTTTGTTGTATGCATCATCGCCCAGGTATGCAGTCTTAGCGAAACTGAGGATGGTACTGGCAACACCAGTCATGTCGCCACGGGTATAGGACCCCAGCGCGCTAAGCAGTCCTTCGCCAGCTTCCCTGGCGAGGTTGGGCTCCTTTAATACACCCTTGGTGGAATAGACATAAGGCAGGTCCATGGCCGTCGCAGAGTGGCAAGAGTCGAAAATGGCCGTCAAACGGACACCAGGTTGGAGGGGTTTGACCATGCGGAAGTGGATTTCGTCGTCAACAATATGTCCTGTTTGCTCGTGGTCAACGGGGTAAATGACCTCGTCAAAGCCATCGTCTTCATCACCGTCAAGATCCTCCGTTTGACCACCGTGGCCTGATAATATTGCGTTAGCAATGGTATACATATATTGAGATACACCTTTAAACGCGAAAGGTATGTCGCAGGATTGGTTACAGAAGGATTTATAGCGGGGTAAGTTCTGGTCACCCACAGCTATCCATTGGAGACTTACCCCGCTAAAATCCTTGTGTAGCTAACAACGTTCGCCTTTTAGGGTATGGGGATTCGAACCTGAATAATGGAAGAACAAGGCATCGTTGGGGCGAGAATCCTTGACGAGCCATTCCATAGCGCGGATCATGTTGTTCTTGGTAGGCCGCATGACTAGATTCTGCTGATCGTCCGTCAAGATGACCATATCCTCTCGCTTGTAGTTATATCGCTCGACCAAGAAGTTAGAAACATTGCGGACATCATTGATACAGCCACGAAGCTCTCCTTTCTGACCTAGGTAGTTGATGCCGATCAAGAGAGCCTTCCGCCTACCGGTACAGTTGGAGTACTGGAAAGTATAGCCCTGCGGAGCGCCGGAACCAAACTGCTGAGGAGCAGTAAGAGGAGGGCCAGCTTGGGCGCTGGAGGGATAGTTCCCTCTTTGCATCGGGTAGCCGTAGGCATCGTAGCCTGACGGCGGTGGGTAAGGCGGCGGCGGCGGAGGAGGAGGACGAGCATATTGAGGTTGCGGGCTCTTGCCGTAACCTTGAAGTGGAGGTGTAGGTGGTGGATTCGGAGGAGGACCATATGCCCCTTGAGGCGGACCATAACAGCCAAGAGGCAGCGAATTATACTGGCCCGGAGGCGGGCCATAGTTCCCTGGCTGAGGTTGTTGTGGATGTCTGCCACAATATCCCCAACCATAGCCATATGAGCTTGCGACTTGTCCCAGAGGAAGGTCTCCTCCGACGCCTTCATGCTGCGCGGTGCCATGGTGAACTTGACTGGGATAACTAGACATGACGTCCTGATGCACGGTTGTGGCGTGTTCTTGTGTCTGGCAAGGAACGAAATACGATCAATGTGTTGTTGGCGCTCGAAGTCCAGGGAGCCGAAAAAGCCCTTCCTGCTCTATGTAAGAGAATCGAGAAGTCAGGAAATGACAAGCGCAGGTGGCCAGGAAATTAGGTTGAGAAGTTTCCCACGTTGCCAGGTGCCTCGCTAGACTGCAAATTTTCATCCTTTGACTGGGACCGTCGAACTAATGGAGAAGTCCACGGATGGGAGAACACAGCCTCTGGCTATCAAATGGAGGTGACTTCCACTTACTAGATGCAGATGCTACAGGGAAACAAGGGAATATAAGGTGACGGTCGGATACTGTCTGGTTTCCGCAGCAGAAATACGGCACAGATATCCTCGCGCTGCCTAAGCCGAGTAATCGTCACTCTAGCATTGGCTCAGCTAAAGCTCGGCCTTTCCTAACGCAATCCTGGAGCCGGTTGGTACCTGAGTACATTGAGGGAATTTATTCGGCTCCAAGTCATGCCGGAAAGATAGAGTTGACACTCTATGTATGTCCGAGCGTAACCCAGGAAGTTTGTACATCATCCTTTAAAGACATCCCTGCGTGAATCCCGGCCAACTTCCGAATCGAAATACGTCGACATCGTTGCGCTGACAATGGCACCTGCAGCACCTGCAGTCTTTTGGCCAATCACGCCAGAATCTGGGGTTCTGTCAGAGCTTGCAATAATACATACATATGGAATATGACCTCTATTCATATGCATTCATAAGGCTCGATCTATATTCATATGTATGCATTAGTAATGAACATACATGACCTCATGGTACTGAATACCAAACTCGACGTGGTCAAAGTCAACATCAAAATTCTGCCTCTTATCTGCCTTCTCACTGCCACCGCCTTCAGGAGAAGTTCATTTACATATTCGACCTCCGCATATACATAACTACACAAATTCTCGAAATCGCAAATTGGGAGATTTCGGCTACCACGTGATACCATTATGTATTACTGCAGGCTCTTGGTTCTGTCAAGCACATTTACCTGCACAAAAGTACGGCACCGAATTAGGGTCATATGTAGGGATGAAGACGAACATCCGATGATCAAACGTATTGTGGAAAAGAGACTACCACAGGGCGTTCGAATTTTGAGGGATGAGTACTATCCGATTGAGGTTGATGGTGTCAGCCGTTCGGCGGCACTTTGACGAACATGGCAAAGAGCTACCTGGATTAAATGACATTCTTAATGCGGAAAACGATACAGAAGTCGTAAAGGTCGGCTGGTTGAGTGATAGACTACTGAAGAAACGTGGTTCTATGGTAGTCTACCTTAGGAAAGCAACCGAGGCAGCCCGATTCTTGCGCGAAGATCCTTTTATGCCGGAGTACTATCGGGTCAGACATCCGCGTTCAAGGGCCGACAGCGACCAAATCAATGCTATAGCTGCCAAGAATTAACTGAGCACAAAGCCTCTCAATGTAAGAAGCCACAAATATGTGGAAGATGTGCCAGAGGAGGTCACCACCATAGCGCTTGCACTGAGGCCATTCCGAAATGTGTATTATGCGGTGGACCACACGAATCGTTTACGTAGGTGCATAGCGAGTCAGACAACATAAGGGGTCGGACACTCCACCACCAAAATACAACTGCCCCTCTTCAATTGCATGTTACTCCACCAAAATTCATGGAACCCTTAAAGAGAGCCGATTAATGTTAGCAATTGAATCTATGCAGCGAAACCCAAGCTGCTCCTGGTGTAAAGGAGGTCACGCTTACAAGGATATGCTTGTTAGATTATTCTAAAATTACCTCCCCTATTAGGTGACATTAGTGCAACAGTAATATAGGTTGATGGTTGCCCTATTGGAGTATCCACCAGGCGTACGAAGCGTCTTCTGCATCTGGTATAGGATGGAAGTTGACCGTTGCAAACTAATGCTTGTCTCGTGTAGCGGAAATTAATGATATTTGAGACAAGTGATGTAGCCATAAGTCGGACGATATCCGAACAGCGACGGGAATACTTTAATGGAGACACCCCAATCAGACGTCCGTGTCACGTTATGAGACTCATCGTTAACTAAGCTTTCCACACAAATTTTCATTATCTTCTGTCTCCTCCTCTTTTTTCCATTACAGTACACAGCGGAACCCCAAGATATTTAATACTCTCGGATTACTGCTGCCTCAAGGCAGCAGTATGACGACTGCTGTTGCCACTCGCCACTCAGGTGGCAAAATTGCTTGTGTGTTACAATCAACAGAGGCACCATTATCCGACAGTCCGGCCGACTCTCAGGGGGCTCTCGCCGTACGGGTTGTCGCACAGCACGACTTGCTTGCATAATTGGACAACGATTCCATACGATCAGCGGCAATCGCGATGAATTATTCTGAACCTGCCATCAAATATACCGCTATTGCTCTCGTTGCTATATCCATACTGCTGTTGTTAGTCATCGTCTTCCGAATAAAGACAAGTCGAAGATGCTCTGTTAGACCATAAAGCTCGTCATGGTATAGGAAGCTGGCCACCAGCAATAAGAATTTTTCCGTGAGCCCCGACGCTATCTTCTCGGAGACAGCCATTCCAGTCAGCTGAAAGAGAATAGAGTAATAGCACGAACGCAATGGCCGGATATGCCTGTTCTTCACAATCCTGTCGCTGCGGCAAATGGGGTTATTCTGTGAAAGCTCAGTGGACAATTTGCGTCAGGGTCTCCCGTTGGGTTGGTGGTCGAGGGCAGCCCACTAGAAACCAGGTAGCTCAGAGTCCCTGGACCGCGTACGACCGAGAAGAGAAGAAACACAGTGATGTTCTTGCAGGGCTGGTGTTTTATCGAGACAGGTGGCGACAGAGTGTGGTTTTAGGATAGCGGCCATAATGAACACATCGTAGATGAGGGCAGAGCTTTGAAATTTGGAACTTCGCAGCGCACGGCAGGGTTGAATGGAAGCCAACGGCCCCATAGGGCGAGAAATTGAAAGAGCGATTTGATCCACGGTCTCAGCAGACTTGCCTATTGTACTATGTTATCGTACTATTATGTCTACTATCGTAATATTATCTTTACTTCAAAGTATACTACGAAGTATAGTTTTCAGAGGTGAAGTAAAATAGTAACTTTACTATCGTACTTTGGAAGGAAAATACTGCATTCTAATTGGCTCTAGAAATCTTGCCGGTGCAAATAACGCCACCAAATGAAGGTCTCACAATCTGCCCCTGAACTTCGACTATGTAACCAGGTGTCCAGCTTCTCGATAGCTTTTAGTTTCTCTTCTCCAAAGATGCAACCAAATTGTTGCTTTTCAAGCCTTTATCTGGCTGAATAAGTCGCGTTCCCGCCTTCCTTTTACGATGGATTCCTCACAGCTTACGATCAATACTGTGGCTCCTTCGATCGCTCCTCCTTCAAGTGCTGCTCCTTCTCAAAGTACTGAGGAAGCTACTCCTACCTCCATTCTCTTACTTGATTTCGATGTAACACCATTCTTTCGTAGGATTTATCCCGAGCATCCTAAACTGGGCCGTTCTGGTAAGCGAAAAGCTACCGGGAATGCTGTTTATCAGTGCATCCATTGTCCCCCAGATAAGCCATGGGAAAGTAAGCAGAAATCTAACGCCCGAAATCATGCTCGGAAGGTCCATCCCAATATTGTTATAGCCTCCCGGAGTAATCTCGGTGTGGATTCCAATTCAGATAGCATCGAACAGCCATTCAAGAAGCCCCGAATTGACCACTTTTACGCCCTTCAACATACTTGCCTATATGAATAGTAAGTATACTTCGGCCAAAAAGTGTACTATCTACTTTACGCCAAAAAAGTATACTTCGTAGTACGATAGTACGATAGTAAAAATAATATTCATATAGTATAATAGTAGCATAGTAGAGTTAATAGTAAAATTACTTTAGTACAAAACTCATCAATTTCTTGCCAAATAGACTCGTAATGCAATCAAGATCGCATTCGGTGGCGATATTCAAGGCTCGAAACCACTACACCCATCCACATTTGGGCCAAGTCGAGTGGATGTGCTACATATCAGACCTCTACTTGGTGGATGTGATACACTTCCAAGTTGAGTGGAGTGGATGTACACATGTATGTACAAGTGCACTTTGGAGACTGTTCACCGGATCAGGCCTATTCGGCCTCACTTTCATATTTCGTTATTAACTCTTCCCCCGTCTGCTGCAGTACTAAATCACCCCCCCTCGCTGACGCTGTCCTCGCCGTCCAATAGCCACTTTGACTCGGCAAGTGCCAGTTCATTGTCGCTCAGAGTCGCGTAGACTCCATCCAGTTGAGTCTCAACATGCGAGTGAAGCAATGGATCTAGGTCCTTGATGAGGCCTGCACGATACCAAGAACGTAAAACCTGACAGATTCCAATAATCTCAGCATCGAGGTCTGTACGCAATGCCGAGACCATCTTGCCAGCTGCTGAAAATAACCTTTCACATTCGGCTGACATTGGCTGAATCGTCAGGAAGTCCAAGGCCATCCTGGATAACCTGGGATATCTGCCTTTTTTCGTGATCCAGTAACGGATTGGATCGCGAACATTGCTGTCACCTACCTCACGATCCGTCTGCCACGCCTGGTACTCGTCGCCCATTATAGTTGTTACGTAGGCTGGTGTTGAGCTTGGCAGACGACTGTTCTTCTCGAACGCGTTGAAAAACCGAGACCGTTTAGCTGGTGGCTCCTCGTCACTCCTGCTGCTGGTAGTTCCAACTTCAAGGTGGGCGTAAATCGGATAACCAGACATCGGCAACCATCTCTTTTGCCCTTTTTACCCAACTAGGCTTATGTGACCACGTCTCATCAAACCAGTCCCAGCGATAGGCTGGATGGAGCGCCATGGCTGTATAGTATATCGGCGTCTCATCCAGCCGTTGGTAATACTCATCCATCTTATCCCAAGCAAGGTTAATTCCAATGCGCAAGTACTCTGCATCAGGAAAACCAGCAGCAAGCTCTTTATACTCTTCCAGTGTGTTAAGAAGCAGCTCGTACCCCAGCACCACGTCCCAGACATTGCCGTAGGAACCGGTCCAGCCCTGTCTGCGCTTACGGATGTGCCCATCGCCCTCCAGCGTCTTCACCACGGTTTCGAAGACGGTCAGAATAGCCTCCAAATGGTAGAGGACCTCCCAGTCTCTGTCTGTCAGTTGGTTCTCGTCTCGGAGGATGCGTGGCTTTTTTGCCAACTTGGCTTGCGTCACCTGCCCAGTCTTCCTAGACCCGATTTTCGTCTTCCCACTGTGCCTTGTACCTGGCCAGCAGTAGTTTGATGGACGTTTTTAACCGCAGAGCCCTGCGGATCATGTAGAGCTGTGACAGCCAGCGCGTGTCGTTATCGATGATTAGCTTGAGCGGTTTCTTCGACCGAAGTTTCAGGGTGGTGGCGCGATCAATTTCTTCCTATTTAAAGAGCCAAAGTTAGCACAAGGCGAATGGCGTTTGGTCAAGCCTCCTACCCTCTGAACCTCTCTGAATAAGTATATCAGCCGATGGGTAACGCGCACATCCACAACGATATTATGTAACTTCCCAACAGGCCCTTTTCGGCGCCATCGAGCGTATTCAGCATCAGATAACGCTTCTGCGCCTGATAATTGCTGCTCGAACGCGTCCGTATTTCTCCCAAATAACAGTGCCTTGGCTGACAAGTTGATGGTGTGGCCCATGCAACGTCCACGACGCAGCCGGCCGTTGAACCCAAGCTCAGCCCCGATAACCTCCATCGCCGTATCGTTATTTTCAGCGTTGTCAAGGGTGAAATAGCCAATCTTCTCTCGACTCACACCAAGAGCATGCAGGACATCGAGAACCTCCCCGCCGATCGTTGAGCCGAAGTGGCGATGAGCCTCTGGAACCCCAATTATGATTTTGCAGGGCCGGTCCTTCTCATCTCTAAAAAAGCAGGCAATCCCATACAGGGCAAGCTTATTTCGAGACGTCCAGCCATCAAATGATATATGGAGCAGTCCAGTGGAGCTCCTCAGCACTTCTATAACCCTCTGCTTGTGGCGGTTATATTCTTGAATAATCTTATATCGAATAGCACTGCCGCTCAGGTTGGCGCATTGGATCGAAACGGATGGACTCAAATAGTCGAAGATTTCTCGGAGGACGGGGTTCTCCACGAAGGAGAAGGATTGATTGCTACTCACGATTAATTCCACTAGCATTCGCTGGAAGTGCTGTTTATCCAACCGTGAGATGATGCAATTCGCGATAGTCTGTTCCCTAGGCTTGTCAACGTTCAGTTTCAAAGCAGAGGCAATAGTCGGCTGCTTCGATTCCGGTGCGCCTTCTGATTTCAGCTGTGCCGTGCTCCTTTTCTCGCGTGCTGGTGCTGGTATTTTGTGCTCACGCCACAGGTGATTTGCCGCGTTCTGAAGGCCTGACGACGCAAAACTGGCGATACTGGGCCGATTTATGAGGATGCAGTGCTTGCAAGCCCATTTCCGGTTCCCATGCCGTTGAATATCGCAGCCAAAGTCCCAAAGCCACGAGCTAGTGTCACGAGCGCGTTCGGACCAAGTCCAGCCTTTAAAATCGCGAAACAGACGGTCCTCCAGCAGCTTCTGTTGCTCTGACTGGACTGGCATGTCGAATGACATACATGGTAAAAAAAAATTGTACGCCAAGCAGCAGCAGGAGATTCGAAGAAATTCGTTCATGCCGACAGTGGAAGATGAATTGTGGAGTGATCGGCATTGCTGACCAGGGTTTTAAGTGTCTCGATTTAAGATCAATTTCGTGCAAAAATACGCCTGCCGACCGCTGAAATACTGGGTCAGAAAATATCCTCAAAACCTACCCTAAATCCACCTAAATACATCAATTACATCCATTTCAAGCACGAATGTAATGGATATTATGTAATCTGAGCGCCGACAAGATGGATTTAATAGAGATGGACCATTTATGGATGGTCCACGTGGCTATCCAGTGTAGTGGGTTCGAGCCTTGGCTGTACGGCCGAGCATGATGCCGGTTAGATAAACATCTAATATAGTAGCTTTGTTTATCGAAATTTGATATAATTTTATCTGATTGATCTCTTTCTCAGCCTACCATACATGGCTATATGAATATTCAAATAGGGCCTTATATGAATATTGTAACGGGCTGGAGCCGCTTGGACGGCGGCTGCGCCGCCTATCACCAACTCCCATGACAGCTTGATTCTAGAACCTTCTATGGAAGGATAGGTATAAGGCGCCGTGATGATGCCACGACGTAGGAAGATCCTCTTTTCTTCTCTATCTTGATAGTAAACAGCATAGGGACTAGTTAGTTGAATCAACTCGCTAGAGGCCTTTCACAAATATGCATGAATATATTCATATGCACGCCCATATTTTACGTGAATATGAATATGTACTTTAGATTTCATATTCATGCATATTCATATATATTCATATAAACCCGGAGTAGGGCTGTGACCGCCGCTGATGTGTACATGGCAGGTGCCATTGAGGTGGGCGCGAGACGGGTGTTGGGAGCTTCATCGCTTGAACCAATCTGTTGTTGTTTAAGTGACTAAGTGGTTAACTCCACCTAATTTCGTCTTCTTAGGTTGCCAACCTTAGGACGCGGCCTTGAGCTTTCTTTCCTTTCATTATCCCTTAGCTCTAGATGGACAATGCGAAGGCATTTGCTGTCGTAGAGGGTTTTATGCCGACTCAATGGTGGTGTAGCGATGACCTTCGTACAGCATACTCACGGCTTAGCCGTACGACCATCGATATTCTTCCCGTACCAGCAATCAGTGGAGCCGGGCGGAGATTTTCAGGACCTACGCACACAACAAGATAGGACAGGCTACAATTGCTGATTGACACCATTGGGAGGATTGAGTGCATCGGCAACTGGTTGCGGGAGGGACAAATTAAAGCCTCTGCTGAGTGTGGGATGGGCCTACCCTGTGACCCAGAGGTCAAGAGGGTGGTGATATATGATAGCGTGTTAAATGAGAGCATTTCAGCGGCCTCTGGGCTATAATTCAATACTGCCATACATGTCATCACGGGAGCTCTTACCTTATATGAATATGCATGAATATGTTATATGAATATGTATTTCGCTGGACAAGTTGAATATAATATGACGAGGGACCTGCGGCCCCCCGTACCCCCCGCAGTTAGGATGCCAGCGCACGCTTATGAGAAAGCCCTCTTTGCACCGCCATTTCATGTTTTGCTGCATTTGGCGTGATGCACCAATCTATTAATTTACAAACACTGGAGTGTGCGTAATTCCCAATCCCTTGCCCTATCCTTCATATTCGAGCTCACTTTGGTTGTGAATCTACTCAGATCGAAAGGCGTCTCAAACATGATGGAAGAAAGCTTCTTAACTCGAGATATGGCAACATACGACAATCCTGGCGCATGATCCTTCCGTTCCAGGTTCAAGACCACTTGTTTCAGCGTCAATTCTTGTGCTTTGTGTACCGTAATGGCGTATGCAGGGCGAAGAGGGAAGTTAGTGCGCGAACAATCACGTTTTTTGTATTCGAATCGCCTGGTAACGGGGAAGATGGGAATGTAGTCAGTGCCGGGGAACTTGGGCCCCGTCGTAGTCATCGACTACTACCATGATTGCAGTTGGCATATCTTTGGTAGGATCTTGACCCTCACTCCAAACGACATCCCTCACCGTCCCCATAGACCCGTTCACCAAGCCATTCTCCACCCAGATATTTTCTGTTAACATGACCCTCGCCCCTAGACAGATGCAAAGCTGAGACTCCAATCCGTCTGCCTCATCATCATTGGCCCCCTCCGCGCCTCGGCCCGTATGAGTAGACTTGATTCTAAGGACGGGCATTTGGCAGTCACGGAGACGGTGGTTATGTATACGAACCTCCTCTCGACTGAAGTAAAGACGTAGCGCATCCTTAAATGATTCTACCTCATTAGGAGTTAGTTCATTCTGTACTCGAGTGCTCAAAAGCTGCCAACTCTGCTGGGATACTTGATAAACCCGCAACTCTTCGAGCGCGCGGCGGAACTGAAGCGTCTCTTCGTCATCACCATCTTGCCGCATCGACTGTTCCAAGCGTACTGTTGTATCCAGGGCTCGGTATGCTTGTTGGCCGGTCAAAAAGTCAGCGTTTCGCGCGTTGGGAAGATTTGAATACATCACAGTAGCTCCAATAGGAGGGAGTTGGTGGAAATCACCACAGACAAAGATGTTGATGCCTCCATACATCACGTTCTGACGGGCTGGGACAGTGTATTCAAAAGCCCCGCCTCGCCTCAGCCTGACCCTTAGGCTAGGCTAGGCTGAGTAAACACTTAAAACGAAATAGAGCATCACAACCTGGACATGTGATTAAATTGATTTCAGAACCTAGTAGAGGCATTACTTGTTTACCTTTTTCAACATTGTCTAGTACGATATATCCAGTGTAAAGCGTAATATATCCCAAAAACAAAACTTCGGACTTAAATGGAGGCTGGGTAAAACCCCTGCAAAATTAAGCGAGGCTGGGCTGATGAATACACTGGGCTGGGAAGATTTCTCTGAGACGTTGATCCAAGAGGCCCAAGAATTTAATGCCAATCATAGACTTCTCATCAATAATAAGGTATCTGCAATGTTTGAAGAGAGCTTGCAAAGAACACAGGTTCGATCTTGAGAGTTTCTGAGAGAGCCCCTGCGGGGGGGTTTTGACAGGAATCTTAAAAAGGCTATGTAACGTGCGGCCGTGGAAATTGTGGGCAGCGATCCCAGTCGGAGCAGCCCGCAAAACAGGGTCTCTGACTCCTGCAATAGTAGCCATTTCTTCCAGTTTCTTAATTGCCTGTAAAAGCACGTATGTCTTGCCGGTTCCTGCGACACCATCGAGGCTCACCATCAACTGGGGAGGGTTCCTTCCAGCAAGAAAATCGCTGTAATGATCGACAATCAGGTTGTAGACCGTACGTTGCTCGCCGTTAAGTAAATCAACAGAGTTCAGAGACGGGAGAAGTTGCTCCGCCGGAAAAGCACGCTTAGTAACATGCCAAAACGATGGGTCAATATCATACTTGCCTACGTGACGGCTCCAGTCATATTCTCGATCAGAATCCCGTTCTCCCAAGTTATCGCCATCCTCAACTCGCGTCAAGTCGTTTCCCGGGTGCGCAAGCCCGTAGGTTTCGAAGTCTGCAAGCGGTGCAGGAGGAGTGGGCCGGGATGGGTCAACGGCTTCAAACTCGTCATCGCCATCGGACTCTGCGTCATCATCGTCGACATCCAACTCATCGTAAAGGTCATCCCCATGGTTGTGGTTATCGCAGCAGAGTTCGTATGCTTCCTGAAAGGTCTCGGCAAGAAATCCATCAACTTGCAAAAGATCTTCCACCTTTTCGAATGGATGCGACAGCATCATCTTCACTCGACAGTAGTCCTCATACTCATCGTCGGTCGGGTTTGACTTGTAGCGAGGGAAGAACGTCACAGGCCGCGGTTTTCCTTTAGAGAGGCGTTGAAACTTGCTGACATCGTAGTGCTGCAGCCAGTTGATCAGAGTCACGTCCCTCAAGTGCTCTCCACCACTGGCGTGCTCAACCCTCAGTTTGTACCGCTTGTACGCCGAAAGCCCTTCTCTCAACATCATTTCTTCCCCTGCCTCACCATCATCAAACTGAATATGGCGATCTTGAGCCTGGTCAGGACGACAATCCAAAACCATGCATTGCCTAGTCGACTTTTGCTGGGGAATCTTAAGCAGGATATGGGAAATCTCTTGCGCCGACCAATCACGTTCCCCAACAAGCTTATTGAGCAGCCTGGCCGCAAAGGAAGTAATTGGACGATGATCACTGACATATGGCAGAATCTGGAATATGTTAGATCCGCAACAAACAATCCGAGGTGACCATACCTGATCCTGCAACTCTTGATATGATGCAGATTTGATTTCTGGCTTTGATACATACTTCGCCACATAGAGGATAAGCCCCTTGTATGTAACCGCTGGCTGCAAATCCGTGTTTGCTAACCACCCAAGAGCCATCACTGGCGAGCACTGGGCAAGGCGCTCCACATTGCGTTGCACACCCAGCATCCAGCTCTTTTTGTTGATGCTCTTCGTGACCAGAGCACGTTCTTGAAGCTCCCGAGGAAAGAAAAACCGGCATTCTACAATATTGGTGGTCTTGTTCTTCCTCAGGCACCTTCCAGGGGCACACTTGGCGTGCATCTGAAAGCGATTCATGAAGATTGCCACCTGTTCATCGGTATTGCAGATATGAATGAACGGCAGAGAAGCCGGATTCCTGGCGTCTGGCGGTCTTGTACTATTTGGATTAACGGCCGTAACTTTCCTATTCCAGTACTGTGCAAAAGCCTCCCGTTGTTCTGGGGTCCTGGCACCCATGGCGGGCGAATCCCTCATCCAGATGATGCAATGGATGTGACCTGTACCACGTGCTTGCCACTCATACCGAAACCAATAGTCGTCTAATCCCAAAAAGCTGGTCATAACATATTTCAAGAATGCCTTAAACAGAATATCGAGCCAAGCGGCGATAATGTGAGGGAATCGCTGGACATTCTCCCAGGCGATCTTTCGGCGATCCTCATCCGTGCCATCCCTCCAGTGATCATAGCGGGGTAAATGCCTATGGAGATCATCCCATTGGTGGTCAGCACAACTCCACGTGTAAAAAACAGTCCCTGTGGTTCCGAAATATCGGGCTGTTGCTTTGAGAGCGTTTTCTTTCTGTCTCCAATAAGGACGCGTCCCAGTCAAAGTTGCCCCTGAGCGAACGATGCTCTTGAGCAGAGTGCTTTCCTCGCCTAATAACTCCTTTAACTCGTCGAGTGACAGACCCAAGAGATCCGGGCGTTTCTTTACCCAGAAACCAGAAGCCTCTTGAGCTTTCTTTCTCATGAGCATATTGAAGACTAAGAATCGAAAGCGGGGACGGGCACCGAACCTTCCATCATGAAACTTCAGGAAGTGCTCCGCCCAATCAGCCAGGGAGACATTGCGTATCCTGCCTTGATGCCAATCGGCAGTGCCATACGGAAACAAAGTAGGGAAACACATGGCGAATAGGCGATGTTTTCGGCCCAACTCATCGATGGGGGTTTGCCTGATCTCCGGCGCTTGAGCGATAGGAAGTTTGCCCCTCCTATTAAAAGCCTCTTGCCGTTTGCCCATGTATGGCCTTTGGATGATTCTACCTCCTGCAGCCCAATCTAAGGTGCGAGGGTGGCGTAATATTTTAGATACTGCCTAATAGAATGACTATACATATTGCCGCAGATAGAAAAAGGGCCCTGCGATGGGTGAAGGGTGAAAGTCTACAGCCTGACGATGGCGAACTCGTCGGACGCGCGCTCTCCTTGGAAGGCGGCTTTCGATATTTCTCCCATAGAGCATGCATTCGCATAATTTGACCTCGCGTAAACTCATTTGAGCAATCGCTAGTTAGTTTAACGTTAATAAACATTAGTCTTAGCTAGCTAGATTTGTGCACACGAGGACAACTTACTCATCTGAATAGTCCATAAAATTATGAATTGCATCAAGACCAGGAAGATCAGGGCAGGAATGCTTACCAATCGGGCATCCGGTGCTACTATCAGCCGAGGCAGGGGTATCGGCGACGAAATCACCAAGAGCTGGGTCAGGATTGCAACCGCCTTCAAATACGTGCTCGAGACCAAACCAATGGCCCACCTCGTGGGTCGCGGTTCTTCCTAAATTTGTCCCATTCATGTAGCCTCCGGGAGTAGTGCCCGAGTTAATCACGCAGTTACTACTCGTAGAGTCGCTTGCGTTTGCATCCGGAGGCATGGACGCAAAGCCGAGCAGATCACTGATCTCATTCGGTGCGAAATTTGGCAAGCCCGATTGGGTGACTCGGTCGACGAAATATAAATTGAGAGCATCATTGCCTCCCTGCTGGAGAGTATTCATCATTCCCTCGTAGCTTCCTTTTGCACCGTTTGACCAATCCTCATTGATTGTCCAAGTCACATTCCGAAGCTTGAAGGAGATGCGAGCTGCTTTGAAATCCTGATTAAGAACTTCTAATTGCTTATCCAGGGTTTCCCGCTGTATCCAGATTAGTTAAGTTCACTGCGGTATGCGTGAATAGGGCTTTAACACACAGAAAGATGAGCAGCGGAAGTGGTCGAGTTTGAAATGGCATGCATGTAAGTATCGACGACTATTGGTGTCGTCGAGTTTACGTCGGTTCGATAGGGTAGGTCAGTATCTGTAGCTGACCGTCGTGAAGCTCTCGCCGCACCGCAACGGTGTCTGCCTTGGAGGTTGGCAATCGTAGGAGCTGCGGCAATTAACGTAAGAACTATTTGCAACATCTTCATATTGAATCTTTTTTTTTTTCCTTTTTTAGTTGCCAATGGTTATGACGGTAAAATGTTTGGCGATAGGATAAAGTAGTTTGCACGTATAAAATAAGCAACGATATTCAGACGACAAACCGGGGAGAGGCAGAGAAATGAACAGTTCCAGGCAATTGTTAGATTTAATGAAGAATAACATGTTCATCAAAGATACAATATTTTTTGTGCATAAATGGCACAGTGGTCATTCTGACAGCAATTTATGTGACACTTACTTTACAACACGTGCTGCTTCAGACCTAGAACATGAGACGGTGTAAAGCTTCAAGGATCCGCTTGTGCCAGCTTCACCTTAAAAGGTTTGGGGGATTCGTGTGGCTGTGGGGGACATAGCCTCAGGAGCTAGCAGGGGCATTCGGCCTCAGGCACTAGGCCGAAAATAGTGCCTGAGGCCGAATAAGGTGCTGATCAACTCACCTCAGCTTTCAATCAGGTGGGCTCGTTAGGTAACTACTTACTCTCCGATTCTGTCACTGTTAGATTGACGGGAATATGCGGCTAAAGCGGCGCAAAATTCGTTCTGTGGCTTGTGGCTGTCTGGACGAAAGGTAGCAAAGGACTTCCCCGCCCACACGAAATTGAAGGAAAATGAAGACCAACAATAACAACAGGATCATCAGAATCTGAATAATTTAATAATTCATCAATATACCGGTCGTTAGCCAAGTGAGGCATCATAAATCTAACAGGCTTATCCAGAAGTTGGTAAGTGGCAAAACCTCATAAGAAGTGGCACGCCAGCCGAGCCCCAATACTAACGTCACTGACAGTCGGTGAGGATAATCGTGTGGAGCGGATTGGACAGTCATATGCACTTGTGCTTACGAGATATGGTACCCGTGCCTTTGCGACATTCCTTTTTTATGTACAAAGATATCAGAGACGCATCGGCGATATATGAAACCGTATGAAACCGACTGAAACATAAGTAACTATGAAACTCGGAGTGTTATGGTTTGCTTGGTTGCGTCAGCCATGCTGACATCGCGATGCACAGCCACTCGACCTACAATGTCTGGTCTGGCAAATGTAGGGATCCCCGAGTTGGAAGGGTTGTTGAAGCCGGGCTGGTTGGACTCCCCTATCGTTTGCAGGGCGGAGTCGGCCGTACATGCTGTGGGAAGCCCAGTGGTGGTCGATTGAGCATGATGAGTTTCCGAGTTGAGGGTTATGCATGGAAGAGATAAGTCGTATTCGAAGTTACAAGGTTGGACAAAAGTACGCAATAAGTCCTGTAAGATATAGATCATATCAACCTCGGAGTGAGATGTGGTGCGGGCGAGCGTGGGGAGGAATGCTGACTTTTGGAGAATCTGGAACGCATGTATGTGAGGTCTTCCCCAGCGGTGTTTTATTTCGCCAAAACTGCACCTCATCGAAAGTGTTTGACTTCTCACTTGACGTCGTCCATGTTTTGGGTTGGAAAGGGGGGTTTACATTGACAATGCCCTCATTGATCGGGGAGGTGCGAAATCCTAGAAGCCAGGCCCTGTTGTGAAAAAGCGAGACGAAATTTAAGTCCAGTGACAAGGCTAGCTTCTCTCGCGTCTTTCCCTCGGGCTCGGACTTGCTCAGATAAGGAAATCGACGAAGAGCGGCAAGTATCAGTGGTTATATGCTAAATTGAAAGAGGGCTGACCCTGCACCGGCTGGAATACGCCTTCTTGGACTTCAACGCACGGCTTGGACTTGGACACAACCCAGTAGCTCCTTAATATTTGTTGCAGCGACATTCTCTTGCGTTGACCCTTTCGACCTTCAACTCTGGGAACAATTAACTTCTAAATGATGCCGGCTGCTACGTTCAAATACAGGAGGTTGGCCTGCAGCCATTTGAGACTCGGTATAATGCCCTCAAATGATTGCACTCGGTATTCCAATTCACGTCGCTGCTGTGGGTCAGTAATACCGGGCCAAACTTGGCCGCTTGCGAAGGCCTGGTGAATCCACAGCTGGTCTGCTTTGCTAGCGGCAGGGGCGCGGCCCTCCAGGGCGAGGACTGTGTCCCGATCAATAGAGTGTTGCAAAAATCTGCTGCCAAGTGTGAGCCTCGACCATCCTGTGTATATGAGGTTCCAACCGGCAATAGTCTCTCCAAAAATACGGTTGTCAAAAACCGAGCTGTAGCATCCAAGCTGGAGGAAATCAACAACAGCCGGAAAATGCCCCAGCAAGTCTAGTGCCTCCATCATAGGAACACGCTGGGTGAGTCGTTGAAAGATGTACTGTTTCGATTTACTCAAACGTTGATGCCACTCATGGAACTCCAAACTGCCGTCTCCATACTCTCGCAGCTTGCAGTATACACGCCCATCCGAGTCTGGGGTCTCATGCTGAAATTACTCTGTCCGCGACCTTACCGTTTGGTTGGTTCGCAATTGCGAAAGGCTCATACATGACAGCCTAACGGTCCACCGCTCATGTGGGTTAATATTCGTTGTCGCTTCGATCCGGTGGCGACCCTGAGTGAAGCACACGAAGTGGTCATCAAGGCAAGGGAATTGCCATCGAGGTTATGTCGATTGAGATCCTGACGAGACAAGCCCAGCTTGTTCAGGAATGACGGCGCTTCGGCATTGTCGATATAGCCGTCAATCCAATGCCTACTATTTTCATGATCAGCCGAATTACACTCAAATAGTGTTTGGAGCCGTTCTGTTTGTCGGGTGTTGTGTAACCGCTCTCCTACCCCCTCCACAAACTGCAAGTTTTGCAGAGGAACTTGAACCACTCCCAAAATGTCTACTTCGGACTTCTCCATGGTTTCTGCCTGTTCGAGCGTGGGGCACGGGAATTTGAGAGTTTGTTACCAGGAGAGCTCACCATGAATGTAGCCAGAGGTGGAGAAACCACAGCGGCGCAAGGGTGGACGGAGAGAACAAATGAGTACGCGTGTGTATGCAAAGTTGAAGAATTAGGATTCAAATTGTGTTTTCCAGAGACTTCTTCTTAGTCGTTCTATTTAAAGAACCATGAGTCATCTCGAAGAAAACGCATGCTGATGCTGGAGGGGTCAAATCAGTCATCGAGCAGTGCCTGAACAAATGCGAAACCCATCAAGAGGTGCTTAGGTTGAGGTCACGCTTTTGCCTAAATTCCTGGCAGACCAGGTCCTCATCGCTACGAGGCTATTTTTGGTGCAGAACATTAACATCTGTCAACCAATCCAAATCTCCCCACACCTAAGCGCCAGGGGCTACTTTTCGCTGCAGAATCGCCTCCTCATCCAATCCAAAGCACCATTGACTACTTTCGCTGCAGAACAATGCCCTAAGCGCCAGGGGCTATTTTCGCTGCAGAACGGTTGCCCACCCCGCCAATCCGAGGCGTCACGAGTACTTTCGCCGCAGAATATTGGCCTTACTTACCACAGATTGCCGGGGGGTTAATTTCTGAGAAAGAATCATCAGGTTTTTCATCATATAGATGTATGTAATAGCGTGGGGTATAGTGACTCATGTCTTGAACCTCAGAACTTTGATCTAGTAAACCAGATACGCAATTGCGCGGTTTGTCGAGGTCAGGTATCGCATCGTCGGATTTACCAAGTGGGGCAGACATTTCAACAGTTCCGAGTCTGAGTTAAGTTCAGCATAAAAAGAGCTTTCTAAACCAAGTTTGGCGGCATTTCAAAGCCAGATATGGAGATGCTAAACCAGAGAATTGAACAGTGACATTTAAATTGGAGTTTTGGCGATATTTATACCATATACTGAAACTTACTGAAACTTACTGAAACTCTGAAACTGAAACCACAAGGCGTTTCAGTGAAACGATACAGAGCACAGTTTCATATCATATGAAACTGTATCTGAAACGTATATGTTTCTATCCATCACTGACAGATTCCATCTCCCCTTTCCAGATCTCTTAATTTACTAGTCTGCGGAACTCTGACTTACCTACACGAACTGTGCCATGACACCACGGAGCAGGTCGTTGCGGAGACTGCAGGCAATGAGACTCCAAGGAGCAAGGGAAGAGGCGAAAGAAAAGCTGAGGAACAAGATGCCCTATACTCGGCGGGGAGGGAGGAACAGTGCATTGTAGTCAAGCTGTAGCGCAGTGGAAATAAGAATGAGCTGAAATTGCCCGAACGCACTAGATTTTGGTGAAAACATGCGAGAGCTAAGTCGTGACACCTTGGGAGGAAGTCTACAACCGTCAACTGTCATGAACCAGTTGCTCCACCGCCTTGTGAGGGCTGGTTGATTGACTAGTTGAGTCTGGGGCCAATGAGGAGCGCTAAAAGTGCGGCGTCCCTATCAATTGCCTTAATTTACACCACACCATGGTCCGGCGCACCCGTCGGAATCTGAGCAACAGATGAAAGAAGAACCTCAGCTCAGATAACTACTGACTCGAGAGTTCCCCAGAAGAACTCCCAATCCTCGCGTTCCCCGCACCCCTGCAGATCAACCCAATTTCAATCGGAGGATGCGTCAGCCCTTCCCATAGGGCTGTATGTAACGTGCTAATTTACCCTGCAGGCTAATTATGCACGGCCCGGAAAGGTGCCGAAGGTCATGAAAGGGCGGGGCTGGAAGACTTGGCGTTTAGGCGCAATACGATCATTACGTGTCACACAACTGTGGGTCACATGAGATCAAGTATGACGGCACCGAAAGTGCCAATTATCTGAGGAGCAAGAGCTCCATACAAAGGAAATCGTTGTAGTTTTGTCTCTTTTAGAACATGTCCAAAGGAAGCTCTTACTCAAGCTATCTCCTTAAGGGCGGCTTTGCACCCATGGTCCGTGCACGGTTCGCTTATTTGCTTGGCAGTACAGTATTTCGTTAGCGACGCGTCGGTCATAAGGATGATGGTACCTGCTAATTTGTGCGCCAAAAACAGGTTACTGTACTTTAATGGGCGTCCTTGGACCATTCTGATTGGATCGCTGTAGAGGCACGGACCATGGTTGCAAAGCCGCCCTTAAGGAGATCAAAATCTCATGCGTTGACTCATTAGCCTCAATCGGTCCCGCAAGTAGAGTGACGTATAAGTGAGATGGCTGTAGTTGCAGATGTAACCACTCCCAACTGGAAATCCAACAATAGTAGAGGATCACCAGTAAGTGGTTATTACCTGCCCAGATGGCAGTCAAAGCCAACGAGAGCGTGCACAAGTGCAATAAGTTGCTCAGGGCGAGAACTGGAAGCTCAGCTCATAATTCACATCACCGCCGATAGGTTGGGTGAAATTGTCGTCAAACAAAATGACGAAGCTTCATCCAGTTGCGCCTCGGTCTGCATTGGGCCATACAAAATTTGGACCAATCAGGTCTGAGGAAACTTTTGCGCATCCCTGTCCGCACCAAGCCCTCATTATTTGATACATATACAGGAGAGGCAACCCCAGGGGGGGTTGCGCAAAGAGCCTTGAGGAACGAAAGGTTGAGGTGGCGAAAACAACCAATCACAAGGGTGAAAACTCGAACCAATCAGAAGCGGGAGCTTTCAGGGGCGGTGCATAGTCCTTTCGTTCCTCAAGGCACAGTCTTTAACAGGAGAGGCAACCCCAGGGGGGGTTGCGCAAAGAGCCTTGAGGAACGAAAGGTTGAGGTGGCGAAAACAACCAATCACAAGGGTGAAAACTCGAACCAATCAGAAGCGGGAGCTTTCAGGGGCGGTGCATAGTCCTTTCGTTCCTCAAGGCATGGGACGCACCCAAATCTCAATTTGGACGCACCCCCCCACATTTAGCCACACCTGAGGTAGCTTCAGCCACATGGCCTCCGACTTCGCGGACCCAAGCCATCGACGTCAAAACTGTTCAGTGTTGGTTGTGATTGTCGCGATTCTCAAAACCAACCAACTAACCACTGCTGAGGTGATAGAAATTCCTCTTCGACTTCTGAACCACGGATCGTCAGTTATCAGTGGGTAGCAAACGTCCCAGTAGTTCTTGCAGGACTGCGGTCTAGATGCTAGGACTTCGAGACATGCAGAAGTCCTAGATCTTGACTTGAACAGAAGCGCCAATCTGCAAATAGCCACAAAACCCTGTTAATAGAATGGAAATATGTGAATTCGCCGTGTATTGAATACAATAGCTTTACAAGTAGTCGATAAGATTCTTTTAATGTTGGCTATGGCGCCTCCTCCAGGCTTTCCTCGAGAGTCAACACGAAGTGGCATTAACAGGTCAGCGCGACGGAACTACTCTCAATTCGAACTAGGATCAACTCTTGACGAGGACGACGCAGCTGACCTACCAGACCAACAACAGCCTTTGCGAAAACGGCGCAAGGTTTCTGCTAGAGTCACAACTCGACATACTCGTCAACAGGCAAAGGAACATAGGGCGAGGTCCGCAAGGCCAATGCAGCTAAACAGCATCATTCTCCAGGTGTGGGGGAGGACCATAAAATAACGGAGATTTTGCTTGCGAAGGGACAGAAAAAGTGGGAGGAAAAGGAAAAGGTTTGCGATAGCATTGTAGTTGCAACGGATTAAGGTAGGAAGTCAACCTGGCTTGCCTGGGTAAGCATAATACAGTGCTGCTCATGCACTGTAAGTAGTTGCTGGTACGGTGGAAATACTGGGGACATCACCTGCAGCAAATTTGACCGGGCCATTATCGGAGACTGCTGTGGCTGAATGTGGGGGGGTGCGTCCGAATAGAGATTTGGGTGCGTCCCATTAAAGACTGTCCATTATTTGGGGGAAAACTTAAAGAACTAATGTAATACAGCCTTCGGCTGAACAAGCGAAACTTTATTGTCACATACCTACTCGTTGAGAAACGCATCTGCGACCTGATGCCTTGCAGAGGATAATCTCCAAAACTGAGGACATGTATGCTTGTAACAAAACCTGGCTATTTTGGATTTGTATTTCAGGCTCAGCCTGATATTAGAACCGATGACAAAGTCGCTCTGCTGGATGGGCTCCATTCGTCAATGGTGCTTGAGGATCTCGAAACTGGCTAACATAGGATGAAATCATGGTTGCAATTATGCATATGTATGTCTTATCAGTCGGATGCGGCGTGGTCTGCAGGAAGGAGTATTCTACATTGACTTACCGGAGTTGGATTAAAGCACGATATCAAACCCGAAATAACCTTGTTTTGTTGTCTCCACCCACACAAGTTGCTCTTCTGCCACGCGGTCTACTTCAAAATATTTAAGCCCAGTGCTCGGTGCAGGATAGGGGCTGTCGTACTCTGCTTCAGATCCTGCTTCTGATTTTCAGGTTGAATCCCGACCTCCTCAACCCTATTGAGTTTCCGTCTCAGAAAATTTCCACTAGACAAGCGTCTCTGACTCTCCATACTGCTACGGCCGAGTGCCTGCCACACACCTCAATGACGGGGCTCACCGTCGTGTCTTTGGGCAACCAGGGTGCCAGTTCGACGCCCGGTTTGGACGGTCAATCCTGAGCCCAAACGATTTTCCTCCATGATGTCCCATCACAATCCGACACCCCTGAACCTCCAACAACCAGACAGCTGGGCTTTGCTCCACAGTCAGCTACGTTCAACCAGCATCATCAGTTTCATCTCCACAGAATAATCGCTCAAGGGACGCGTTTCTTGGCCCTGTTCGTGCATTACGCCAGTATAAGATTGTCGATTAGGCCCAGCCTCAATTCCAAGGTCGCCGTTGCAGTCCCTTTCATAATTAACCCTATCATATGTCTGCGCTCTCCGATCTTTGTCGGCCCGGCCTCTTTTCACGATCACTTTGCCCATTCGCCTTTACGAAGAGCTTCTGACGGCAGCTTATATCAAGACGTCTTGAACATTGAGTACTTCAACATCAGTGACGCCAATTAACACATGAGAATCCCTTCCAATAGCCCGCCCATTAGCCCTTCACATATTCTTCAACAGGTTCCGGGCATGTATCAACCAGCTTTTGGGTTGGCTCGTCCAAGCGGTGGCCCTAGTGGTGGCATAGAACCCCCCGACATGCAGCCTAGCAACAAGCCTCTTCTTACCTTGACTTCGCAAGAACGAACCGACATTACATACAATGTCACTTCCGCTATCGATGGCGATTTTACATCGAGCAATGGCCAAGATGAGCCAGCCAAGACTCACATTGACCAAGATTGGTTGACACCTCCAGAAAAAGGTATGATCAAGATTAACGTTTTCTAGTGAGCCATGACCAGAACTAATTATACAATCTACTTTAGGTCGGCACAATTCATACCCCTGGTCTGTTACTTATCTGTTCTGTCCCGGAGATGTGGCTGTTGGATGTTCCCAAAGCTCACCTAAGTTATCACCAACTCCTGACTTTTCCCCAAATACCAAATCCTCCAGCTCTGTGTCACCCCTTAACAGACTGGTTATGTCGTCGCCATTTCGTAAACGGCAGTCTACTGTTCTGAACAATTTGATTGCGATGGGTCTAGCAGACCGCGAATATAACACCGGCCAGGAAACATACCCTACAAAACGAGTACAGAAACATTCTGCCACATTCCAATGTGCACTGTGTGCCAAGAGGTTTACGCGCGCGTATAACTTGAAATCTCACATGAGAACTCACACAGATGATCGGCCATTTGTATGTACCGTCTGTGGGAAAGCATTCACTCGTCAGAATGACCAAAAGAGGCACGAGAGTCTACATTCTGGTCAGAAGAGATACGTTTGTGAAGGGAATCTCGGCGCTGGCGGTCAATGGGGCTGTGGCAGACGATTTGCTCGTGCTGATGCCCTTGGCCGTCATTTACGCTCTGAAACCGGACGCATCTGCATTAGGCCGCTACTAGATGAGAAGAAGGTTGAATACCAGTTGCAACGACAAGAGCGACTCCTGCAACAAGGTATGGCTCAGAAGTTGGGTGCTCAGCAAGCCACGGCGTTGGGTCCGTCAACTGCGTACGCTCTCTGTGCCAATGGCGACGATATGCGTCATACAAACTTACTGCAATCGTGTTGTACTTTAGATCAGATGAATTGGTCCACCCCGAGCGAAGGGGGTGGTATGGAGGATCGTCTTGGTGGTCGGCCGTCTTTTGATGCGGGCGAGTATTACAAAGGGCAATGTAATGTAATTTATTTACGCCCGGAGGGATGATCCCTAGAGGGCCATAACGATGCGCTACTTGCTCATTCTACCCTGTAAGCTAAACACCTAGAGCCCGACAATGGTTTCCTTCCTAAGCACCTGCAGCCTCATTTCGCCAACTGACTGTCCTGCCCTGAGGTCATTCCCCCCGAGTGCCCAGCATCCCATCGTCGGCAGCTGGAGCTCGGTCGGTCAGTGCAAGGCTGCACGACTAGGATATTACGCGCTGATTCCAGTCCACTTGTCTAACTCATCGCAGGTTTACCTGTTCAAATGTCCGCATCCAGCCTTCCTGTTGCCATTGCAAACTTGATCGTTGTTCGGACTGCCGCCATGTCTGGCTTCCACCCCTCGCCATCCGATCCAGACTTGCCTCCCAGGAAGAAAGACAAGTTTCCAACCTTGGTCCGCTCGTACCGTATCATGTCTTCCCTCTCCGAGTTCCAACGTCTGCACCGAAACAGGAAATGCTCGACTGTCTCTGCGGCTTGGCCGCAGCTGCATTGGTCCGAACCTGTAGCCCTGATGCTGTGCAGGTACCTGTTGAGCCTGCACTTTCCTGTTCGCAATTGTACCAGTATTCTTGACTCCTTGGCACTCAAAGCGTCATAAATGGTCCGCGTGTGCTTGCCCGGAAGTGCTGTGTCGATCCGTTGCGAATGCCGGCCTACACCGATGGGTATCCTTTGCCGCTGCTGTTGCTGTTGGCCGAGCAGCAGTCTGGTTCTCGTAGATCGTGCTTGATATCTTGCTTTTTCCCGGACGCACCCGTCCTTCGTAGCCTCGCGGGCCGCTGTCTTGGCCGCCGCACCCGGCCGGAAGCCCTCATGCCCTGCCGGCACCCACAGCACTGACACCGGCACATCTCGCAGATGCGGCAGCCTCGCCTGCCTGTACACCTCTTGGACTGCCCGTTGTCCGGATTGCTGTCGAGGTTGTCCTACCACTTGAACGGCTGCCCTATTGCTGCTGACGATGACCACGTTCCTGTGCGGCAGCTTCACCGGCACGTATCGAAATGCCCATGCCATTGCCTCCAGCTCGGCCATGTACGGGTTCACATCCTCACGCGGCCCCAGCGTGACCGAGAACCGGACCAACACATCCCTCTTGCCCTTTGCCGTCACATACTCCACGTAACCCCCCATACCAACCATTCCTCCCCTCTCCGAAGAGCTCGTCGAGATAACCACGCCTCGGGCCGTTCTTGCAGCCTCTGCTGCTTCGTCTCGGTCCACATCACACACGACGCGGATCCGGCCCTCCCAAGGTGCCATGGCAAACTCTTGGATCACTTCCAGCCACTCTCCTGCTCCGTCCCTGTACCGCCGGGCCATCTTCTGCATCGGCGACGTAAACCGTTGACATATCCTTATGCTTAGTCTCGCCAGCGGGTGTTCGCTCGGTAGGGTGCGTAGGCTGGTCCACGTCTTGGCGGCAGCCCTGGCATGTCGTTGAAGCACTGGCTCAATGCTCGCCTCTGCCTCTGCGATGGCCGCGGCGACGCTTCGAAATGCCCCTGTCACGGCCTGCGCACCGACTGCTTGTGCCTGGCTCAACCAGATCGTCTCCTTCTCACCGCAAGCGTGTGTCCACACATTGGAGGCATAATCCATGGCCGGCGCCACTGCAGCCGCGAACAGCTGTCTGGCCACGCGCGGGGACAATCCACGGAGTCTCTTAAGCTGCATCGCGACAGACAGGCCCTTGGCAGCAGCCTCGGCAATGTGCTCTTTGTATCTGAGCTCTGCATCCAGCACCACTCCCAGCACCTTGGCGGTGTCCTTCGGTTGTATAGTCTGTCCATTGACCACGAAGTTGTTCTGGCTGCCACGTCTAGCCGTTCTCGTGAAATGGATAACGGCTGTCTTGCTGCCCTCAAAAGTCGCACCGCTCCGCCTCGCCCAGGCCACGGCTCGGTCGATGATGGCCTGGATCCCGTCCCGGTTCGCCTCCGCTGTCTTCCCTGTCACCCAGGCCGAGTAGTCGTCCACGAAGGCGATTGCCCCCTCCGTCGTGCTGATGCTCGTCTGCACAAGATCCGCGTTGAAGAAGAGGAAGAGGATTGGTGACAGCGGAGACCCCTGCGGCAGGCCCGCCTGTGGGAGAGGTTTCTGGGGGGAGTGGTATCCATTGACGTCGATGCTGGCCGTCCTACCGGAGCAGAACGCATCCACCCACCGAACCAGCTGCCCAGGCAGACCTCGTGCCGCCAGCCTCTGCAGCAGTCTCTCCCTGAACACGCCGTTGTATGCTCCCTTGACATCAAAGCTCACCAGGCTGAGCACCTTGCCCATCCTCCATGCTCTGTATATGTTTTCCTGCAGGAGAATAAGCGCTTGCTCGGCCGAACGTCGCTTCCTCGCGCCAAAATGGTTGGCCGGTAGCAAGCCATGCGTCTCGACCATATACGATATTCGCTCCGCCACCACCGCCTCTAACACCTTGCCCAGCGTTGAGAGCAAGGAGATCGGTCGCCAGGCTCTCGCCGCCGTGTAGTCGTCCTTGTCAGGTTTCTTCAGCGGGATGATTCTCGCGCTTCTCCACTGCCGAGGCAGCTCGCCGCTCCCGAGTGATAATCGAAACAGATGCAGTACCCGTTCCTTGACCACCGGCCACAGCTCTTTCCACACCGTTGCCGGCAGGCCATCGTCCCCGGGCGCCTTCCATGGCTTGGCAGCCATCACCTTCCTCTCCACCTCTTCCATGGTCAGCTCTGGCCACGCCAGCGGCGCTCGTGGCGGCCCCTCAAGCTCATCCTCGATTTGAATCGGCAGCGGCGGGAAGAAGGTGCGGAGCAGCTCCTCTGCCTGCTCCAGCCGGCCCGTCGTCGTCATTCCGTCCTCCTTCTTTAGCGGCGGTACCTTTTCCTCCAAGTTCGCAGATCTCCGCCCCAGGTACTTGGATGCTCTCCAGATGTTGCCATCTTCGGCCAGGAACTCTTCCCAATGCCGCCGTTTTTGCTTTCGCACAGCGTGATGGTATTCCTTGGCCGCCTCACTCGCTTTCCTCTCCAGGTCCGGCGCTAGCGGCCCCGCTCTTCTCCGGGCCCTGGCCTGGTTTCTCCAAAAAGTGTAGATCTGCCGGAGCCGGGTCAAGTCCATGGTCCACCACCGCTAGTTGAATTTACCACTAGACCAAAAATACGAATCCGTACCTAGTCTTAGTGTATAGCGGTTTATAGCCAACTCCGCTTCCCATATGGGCTTGGCCGCGCCAGCGGTGTCAGCTCTTGTATTGCCGCGACCACAATCCGCATGAACCGGTCGGTTTGACCTTGTAAATCCCATGCCCTCCAGCACACCAACTTCAGCTCTCTCGAAATCCTGTCGCGGATTGCCTTCCAGGGCGCATTCTTGAACAGGAACCGCGGCTCAGCCTCTCGGCAGGGCACATCAATGTCAAATATTATCTGGATTGGCCGGTGGTCTGAACCGTACTCGGTCGGATGTATGGCGCACTTGATCCTCTCCTCCGCCAATTCCTCCGTAACTAGCACCAGGTCAATCGTGCTCTCGAGTCCAGGTTTTGGCCCCTGCCACGTCTTGGTACCGCGCGGTAGGAGGCTCTGGAGGCCATGATCGTTCATGAGGTCGATGATCGGCTGGCCTTCTCCTTGTCGTCTCATTATCGTGCCATCGCCTCCCCATAGCACATCATGGCGGTTAAAGTCTCCCGCCACCACCACATCCGTTCGCTCGCCTGTGTCACTGCGAAATCGCGAGATCAGGTTACCCACCTCTCGGACCGCCGCCAGCAAGGCCGATACGTCATTGCACTGCACATAGACCGATATCACTAGGACTTGCCTGTCCTGGAGACGGAGAACGGCTGCAGTCAGATCGGGAGACGATATCGCTACTTGCTCTGCCTCCAAGTCTCGCCGCACCCAGAGCATGCTCCGGATCGGCCATCCCATCGGATTGGCGATGCTCGGCACCATCTTCGTCCAGTTGCTGTGGCTCGTTGGGGCCGTCACCACCGCGCCGTCGACCAGCCGCGCGTATGGCTCTGTCAGTGAGAGGACTGCATAGTCACTCAATTCCGCATCATTCATCACCCCGAGCTGCACCGTGTCCCGCTTGCGCACGTTCAACTGGAAGATGCGTAGGTCCCTATGCATTACTTGGCGGGTTGCGTACTCGACAGTTTGGACTGGACGACTCATGCGGTCCGGTGCACAGGACGCACTTGGGTTCTACGGCCCGGCACTGTCCGTGACCGTGCCCCGGCTGCGCACACCGTCCACATGCCCTTGGCTTCTTGCAGGAAAAGGCCTTGTGGCCCAGCTCCTGGCAGTTGTAACACTGCACCGGTCCGACTCGCGGCTCAAACACGTTGGTGTAGGCCGTCTCGCCAGCCAGGTCGAAATACATGCCGTCGAGTAGCCGTTTCGCATCGGTTCCCTTGGTCACGTAGATCACCATGGACCCGTAGGCCTTACCGGAGTCTCTCTTGCTGAGCCATGAAATCTTGGCGATCGTGACGTTGTTTTCCTCGCCGAGAGCTTCGGCGGCACCCGTTGGAATCTAGGGGACATTTTATATCGAACAGCGAGAGCTTCGCGAAAAGGACAGCCTGTTCCGGCATTTACGGCTACAACATCTTCTGTAAAGTAGTAGGCTGCGGAGAGGACCTGCGACGAATTAATATGTTTCTATCTTCGAATTACTGTATGACCAAAATCATGGGCTTTATCACCTCGGCTTACTGGTTCCCCTTTCGCCGTCGAACTTATCCTAAACGGTGCCTTCCAGCCTAAAACATTATAGACCAGCGAGCAGAGTCGGAAACTGTTCCATACAATCGCCCATATACTAATTGCACGCACCTTGCATGCCTAGGTGAAGAATGTTCACATGAATATTTACGCAGTGCGTACAGTATGGATCATCTACGATCAGCTTGAGTTGGGTCGTATCCTGCCAGATCTCGTAAATCTGCTGCGCATTAGATAAGGACATAGCTGTTTAGGTTTAACCTTTCTCTAGCCGTTGAATTTCCTACTTAAGCAGTTGAGCAAAACATCTTTTCTGCCCGTTCATAGTTTGAGCTTGTGCCAATACTTACTCAGACGCCCGGTCCAAGAGATGCAGGAACGCACTGCTCACCAAACTGAGTACCCAACGGCAGAGTAACCACACTATATCCAGGAAACAGTTTTCAATTTCATTCTGGCGAAACGGGCTCTCATTCTCCAAATATACGGCTCATCCCTCTTGCTCTACGACAATTTGGGTGATGTTGGTGGCGGCTCGTCAATACCTCTCTCTGACCTCACGCGATCGCAATCATCCTCGTAATACTGCGCGCCCGCTGTCGAGGAGCTGGCGAGTTTCGGGGGCTTGTTGCTGGCTGTGTCCTTATTCATAGGCAATAGGGAATCGGTATCTTCGCGTGCTTCCATCTGCAGGATGGACATGCCGTGGCTGAGTGTCGTCTTGCACTTGCTTATAAACGACGATCTGTGTCGCTTCAGTGATCGATCAATAGCGATGTCGTCGTGGGAGATACTTGCGCCGGGTGACAAGTCGGCGTCGGGATGCGGGAGGGTGGTGTTGCGGCCTGGTGACCGTCGTTAAGTGATCCAATAGCAAAACGCAGAGGTGCCGAACCTGGACCTACCTTCATTAAAAGGCTCCGGGAAGCCAGTGTCTCTGGACTGGCGGCATATCTTGATCATCTTTGGAGGAGACATGAATTGGATCTGTATAATAACTGCAGCAATCGGCAATTGACACCTGTGAGAATCATTCTGTCCTGCTGCTCTCTGCCACGAGGATGGAGCTTGGCAAATCACCATTTAAATGATGAGGAACTGGGTTCCCAGCGAGACTGCTTCGCCACACTCAAATCGGGTCAAGGGCACAAACTATACTGGATGTCGCCTCCTGGGCCAGCACCACGGCAAGCCATTGTCACTGCGACGGTAAATTTGCTAGGGGATTTGCTTGAATCCGATTGCTCAATTGATGGCCGGAATACAGAGACACAGCCTCCGGGGGCTATGCTGCATCATGTCTCGAATTCCCTCCGACCGGTATACATAAGCCGCGTCACGGATCATCAACTTCGGCAAGTGTCCGTCGCAGAAATACTGATACTTGATGCATTGAATCCCAAAATTTGTGGCGTCGGCAAGCATCCTCTACAAATCCGACACAACGCTTCTGCCGATGGTCAGTTCTCAGCTCCCATGGTGAGGGATTAAAGACCGAAAAAAAAAAAACAGAGTCCCAGGATGTTACACAATCACCCGGAAAGCAGAGTACTGACAAACCAGGCGTCGAATAATTGCCGCCCGAGGGTCCTTCTATTAATCTCCTCATACATGTGCACTTGTGGAACCATTAGATGTAACACAATTGGCAAGTGCAAAAGACTGCAGTTCTCTACCTTCTGCTATTTTTGAGACGACTACACAATATTCTACATATACAAAAGACTTAATTGCTCCCGCTCGATGCTATTCTTTTGCGTCGCTGTCTGATGCTGATGTCGATGCCACACTTGCTAGACGCGCCATCTCTGCAGCTGTTACCTGAAGGGGTAGTGGGAAGCTGTTCCCCTGTGACCAATCTCACCTGCCTCAATGGAGGTTTCCCGCATTCTGGGGTTTATGTCCGACCACGTCCTTCGAAGACAGAAGGTCAGCCTTTGTCAGTTGATTTAAAATCGTACATCTGACCGTTGCACCTAAGCAAAATATACACATGGGCTCGGTGGCCTCTATGGACATCAAATCCGCTTTTTACGAACGTGCGCCTCCTCTTTCTAAAAATTTTGCTGCTTCTGTCTCTGTTTTTTTCTTCTTTTTTCCCCACTTACCCGGAATCATAGTGAGCATTGGAGAAGTGTGAAGAGCTGAATTTGTTTCAGAGGACTAGGAAAGCTCGGGACCTTATATAGTAGAAATTCCTTCCATCAGCGTCACACTACCATAGCAGCATCGCAGCGTTGACGTAAATAGACCACATTCACTCACAACGTTGACAAACTGTGGGGCATGACCACACCCCGGATTGATGTGAAAGCAGACACCACGACTCCCCGATCAATGACTACAAAAGATCGACCGCATCTGATACTGCCGGGCGTTATTTTTGGCAAAGTAAGTAGCCCGCAATCAGGTAGTTATACATGTATTCCTGTTATTTGCTATTTTTTTTGGTAAACTGGAATCCATCACGTCGAATAGTATAAACTCAGGACATTGTACAACGCCAACAGCCAGCAAATATGCTAAATTCCTAGGTACCCAGACGTAATAAGCGTATACATCCATGCGACAACGTCTGGGTTCAATCTTGTTCATCATTATGTATAGACGGGGCATGGCTAGCGCGTTCGATTGAGGCTGTGAGGGTGACATCACTCAACATCTACCAATCAGGGAGAGCGGTGAAGCGCCGTGGCAGAATGCCCATCGGACGAAGTCCGTCAAGTTAAGGGCAATTGTTTCCGAGCAATGTTCATGTGTCTTATTCGTAGATTGTTTGTGGTCTAAGCAATGCCACGACAAGGGTCGGCATCACTTGTCTCGAGACTTCAAGAGATTGTCTGCAACATGTGCTCTTCAGGGGAATTGGGTATATATATGCGAGGGTTGCGGCCAAATTAGAAAATCCTGTAGAAGCAGGTTAAAGGACAAGTTCGCACAGTTTCATGAGGCCTCCATTTTTTCTATTTTTCACGCCCTTAACCTCAGCACAGCATGGGTCTAGCTAAAGCCGCCATCAAAATCGTCATCATCCCAATCGTCATTGTCGTCGTGCTCGCAATCCTTGCAGCCGTTCTGATCCAAATTAAGCGCCGTAAGAGCAAGGATATTGAGCGAGGAGAGTTTCCTCCTCCGGCTGCCTTGCCACCACCAGACTATCCAGCTACGTCGCAGCATCAGACGATTCATTTCACACCAAACAAGCGGGAAGGCAATAATGGGCTTGGATAATGTCCATTATGACTAAGGGGTGTCTTCGTAATGCGGGATTGCGAGGAGTGCAAGAAACATTGCGCTCCGGCGTTATTCGACCTTTTATAGGGCTGAGATGGCAGACTTTTCGGGTCAGTTTACATTGCTACACAGGCGTTGGAAAGGCTCATGACATGTAGGTGATGGTGGAAATGGGCTAAGGATTGGTATTTACTGTACTACTGTACCTAGCTATGAAGGAAATAATGCTTCTTGATATCCTGGCCAAGTTGTCTCGTTTACATTTAAGAAAGTATGAGCAGTTCCGTAGCTTCGAAGTACAACTCCAAGGCAGTATAACCCCTGCGCGGACAATTCCGCGCATAAATTGAGACTATCAAACCGTTCGCACTGGCCCCATCGAATCATCGATGGCTCAGATCTTTAAAGCTGTTACTGATGCCTGTGAGCAACTTCTCTACCTTTTGGCAAAGTCAGCTGCCGTCGGAAATGCTAACAGGCAATCGCAGCTTTGGCTGCCAGTGTCCATATTCAAGTCTCCCAATATATCCTTCGACGAACAAGGCCATGTTGTTGATGAATCGCCCAACCCGGCATACGTCCAGCAAGATGCCAATATGCTCGCACCCCCGGTTACGGCGAGCATATGCTGGATCAACTGTACGATGAGCTTCCAGTGGATCCACTATGCTGAGATGCTCAGTGGATTATGATCTATCCACTACACTCGCGCACCCAGTGGATTGAGTGGAGTTGCTTTCAACCCTGGTTCTAGAGTTCCAAAGTAGTAGTTTACGCGTGGTGACGCAACTGATTTGCAGTTAGGGCGGCAGACATACCTCTGCACGTGGCATGCCAAGCCCCTATGCATAGCCGCAGACAGCCTTGTTCTCTCCCGTCTATATTTGCAGAACTTCGCCTACATTTCTCATATCAGAAGCTTTCTGTTATAATACAGCTGTCACAGCGAATGGCAAAAGTTATTCCAACTCCCCCATCCGTTCGATCATCGCGCTCATCAACTCCGCGCACAACCCATTCAAATGGGTTAAGATACCGAAAGAAACGCCCTTTCAGTAGTGGACGTCACGGTAACGACTGGGTTTTTGGCGGGCTCAGTGTGGCATTGACTATAAAAGCTCTCTATAACAAACTTAAAGGAAAGTTCACTTCTCGTCTTTAAAGTTGATTAACTGTAAGAGCTCGAATGTTGTTACTATAGGTTTGACATTCTAACGTCAATTTAGGGAATGCTCTCATCGGGAAGACATTTTCAACCGAACTGGTTTCCTCGCTCAGGGGAGTCACGGAGTGTTCGATTGCCAATGATAGGGATGGAAGATGGGCGGGTATTGATGTTCAGGAATCTCAAAAGGGGCGGCTATGTTTGCATGCTGTCACACTTCACGACTCGTTTGCATAACTGGACGACGATCGGGCAGAAGATCCCCTGTGAATCGGGCAACGAGAGACTCTTGATTTCCTACAAAAAGAGTGGACTTATACGAATACTAAATACTTTAGAATACTGCTGCCTGCAAGGCAGCAGTATGATAATGTTGTTGCCTCGTAGGCAATACCATACTGGGCTTGCTTTGAATGAGCGACTTGATCTTGACACATGCTACGATAGGACTGAAGGAAGGACATGTATTTTGTCCCGGACAATACCCTCAATGAACCTTTGTGACGTCCTGTTAGCTGACTAGAAGGCTAACTTCTCTTGATTTGCTGTCGCTGGTGATTGTGGCCGACTCTCAGGGACTACGGTGAACAAACGCCTGATGAAGCCACGTCATCGTAGACACTATGCGCCACTTCAGCCACACAAGCCGTGCCGGTCAAACAAATCTTGCTTGGTGCGGAGTTGAATGCGTATGCCTTCAGCGCGCCGATTGAATCTATAGCTTCTAATTTCTAGCTATAGGCAACAGAGTAATCGGAATGTCTTTCTCTGCAAGGACACTCTTGAGTTTTTAGGTGCTCTGTCACTAGGCGCTCATGCTGCGAATTGTGGCCAAACGCTATGTTATGGCTACTGGATTCTGAATCTCCCCATGTCGACGTCGGCCCCCAAAATCTCTACTAAGTATATCGATGATGTTGAGCCGAGGTTGAAAACTCGAGGTACTCTGAAGTTGATGTCTGTTTCTTGGCCATATATGCCGATTGCCAGCGGCAATTTCCCCTGGGCATCCAAGTTGAGCGTCCTCGTCTGTCAACACGACCATTGCATGGCAGGAAGGACGCAATCTTCAGAAGGTTCTCTTGCACTAGGCAACAGAGCCACAGTTCAAAAGAAGGATGCCGAGTTTGGCTTTATTGGTGAGACTGATGGCCACGCGAGTTGTTGCCGCGAGGCCCCCATACATTATGACTGGTATGACGTTAACATCGCAGAAAAGAGCTCCCAATGTCCTGTGCTGAAGTGGCTGATACTGAAAGGGGCTTGTTGGCCCCGAAGCTCCGGCAGCACCCAGGAGGTGGACAAGCATTCACGGACCTGGTAAGGCAGGGAGTACTTTTGGACGCTAAGCCATGCCAATGGTCGATGACTGAGCGAATACTTAACTAAAAGCCTTTCTGCACCATGCCAGCACTATTTTCCGCCTACGCCACCTGCAACAACGAAGGTCTTATCATCGCGAAACGTCGAACTACGATCAGCACTGTCAGTGAGATTTGACTTGCAATCAGCCAAGATATGCCAACAAAGCCTAACGTAATATAAGTATCAATTTACAACTAAATGAGCCCAAAGTCAAGCTACGGTCACTGCACGCCAATTGGGAGGAGCTATATCCTGCACCCCGTTGCGTCGCACAGTCTCGGCTTTTCTCTTCTAAGGATTTAGTCTAACCAGACTAAGGTTTGCCGTCATGTTAGCTCTGCTTCGTGAATGAGCTGCTATAGGATCTGTGCTTCGGTCGGACAATGCTGTTTGGGTTACTATACCAAGCGCAAGCTGTACTTCGTTTCTCGATTCGGTCTGGTTTCATTATCTGGAAAAAAGGAAGCCAAAACCACTGGCCTGTCGCCCCAACCCACCTGCCACGTCTACTATGAAAGTTATGGGACTAGAAGGACGTAAAAATCAGAAGAACAATGCCGGTAGTGGAACCGCGAAGCTAGGGCAAAATCATCCATCGATTTATTTTTGCGACCTATGCCCAAGACGTTTCACACGAGCGCACTACGAATCCTAAAGAAAACCGGATTAAAGGCTTATATACTGTCAAAGACATACTTCCGAGTGGCTAATCGACTAGACACGGCTTGTTATGCAAATCAGGCTGGAGAGAGGAAGGGGCCAGTACTGGCTCTTCAACAAATCCACTCTGCCCCCAATCTCTGACTTCACCGGTAGGCACGAACTTGCCTTTTCCCACCGAGAACCTCATCTTACCACGCTTCTCAATCCAAGACTTGGTGGATCCATCATTACCGACCTTCTCATATGGCAACTCGAGTGTGGAAGCCATGATCCGCCCTGTAGATGTATCATTTAGATACCGCTTCATCTTGGCTAGCTTCGTCTTTCTAAATAGCAAAGCAACAGAAGTGAGTATCAACGCCAACAGAAGGAATACCAGGACGACAAACGCAGGAACGGCGTAGGGAAACTCAATAGTGGATAAACTATTGGTGTGTCCCGCCGCAATATTAATGTGTTCTTATCCGACTTGTTGAGAGTTTCTTGTTGACCTGGTGACACGTCCCCGACCACAACTGCAGACTTCGTTTTATTATTATGGTCGCATTGTATCACGACATGGCTAGTTATGGGTCAAATTGATAGCGGACTTGATCCTTGATTTTGCGTACAAACGAAGATGAATTCAGCTAAACATTGGGTCAATAAGCTACCAGAGAAGAAGCATTTGCTATGCATATCTGGAGTTATCTAGAGGAAAGACTACAAGAAACTGCCTACCGCACTTATCTCTGAGTATTGCTTGCGCCTTTATCTGCGGACCATCTGGAGTCGTCCCTCTACATCGCTTGCATTTTATCCTTACGTTCTAAACAAACTGATCTGCCGTACTCATTTATCCCCAGGATCTAAACATCTTGATAGTCTTGACTGCAGAAAGAATCGATCGGTTTGCGGTAGGGGTCTCAGGAGACCGTTCCATGAACTACAATAGCATGCTTTTGCAGATGCATCTTATGTGCGAGAGTCATATCGCAGACCTGACATACTGGCTGATCGTTGTCCCGCAATTGCGCTAGGTGTCTTCGACGGAAGTGTTTACTCAAATCTCCTGGCGTGTAGAATTCGCTAATCTTGTCTTCTACGCGCGGGTCGTCTGATGGCAATGAGAGTGCATTGCCAATGCAGAGGAAACACCTCCTAGGCCTCTGTTTGGGATTGTCAATAAAAACAGACATAGTCGCGAGAAACAGTGGACTGTCTTCCGGGTGCTCACGAAGATTCTCATTCGAGACTGGTGTCGTTCGCAGTACATGAGTACGGCGTATTGTTGGCCCCTCTTCGATGCTGCAGTATGCAACTATGGCCTCAATCGCGTTGTCCCTGCGTTGATACTGTCCCTCAAGAGTATCATCGACTGGAGTCTTTAGGGCCTCGACCAGCAACTTTTGAGCCGGCCGCTGGGGACGGATTGCATTATCCACCCATGGTTCTGCAAAGCCGACTCCTTGGAGTTGGCGTTCAATGTCCACCACGGCCTGTTCGTCAGTCCAGTCGTCCCGAATCTTCTGTTTCAGTTCTCTCTTCAGCCTCTGTTTTAGTGATCGCAACTCGCGGTGTGTTTTCTTATGCTGTTCAGATCCTGGGCGTAATTTTCGCAGCTGGGCAGTAAGCCGTCGAACTTTGGAATCTGATGCGACGGACGCCGATTGCTCGGCCGTGAGGCCCGTCGGCCGGCGTTTGCTCATTGAATGACCAATGCTGCAAGCCTGATCTATAAGCGCCTGCTGTGGCTTCTCGCGACGGATAATGGCCCATGGGTCAGCACGGACAACGCGGCCAAGATAATGTTTTTGGAACGGGACGGAGTTGGCGTGGTCAAGGGAGAGATTCCGGAGCGCCTCGCTCATGTCGGCTATTGTAGCAAAGTTAAAAGGTGTCCCTTTAAGTTGGTATTTGGGAACTTACGGCTTTGGTCAAACTCGTTGGCTGCGTTATAGCGCAGGCTGTACGGTATTGTTTCGTACTGAAGTCCCATGATTTCACCCACTCTCTTAATCCAGCTCGCCATCATGCCATTTGTGATGGTCTTCGTTGCTGACATTTCATACCCCGTCAATGTTTTGACAGCGCGACGAAATATGCATACCTCTTTCAGATCACTTCTTAGAGGCAAGGGTAGCTCCCGCTCGCCGGGATGTATGTCCAGCTCATCTAGTTGCCTAGGAGAGGTGAGATGGGATGCGCGAAATGCTTGGTGGCGAAATAGAATGCCCAGCAGAAAGGCATGGGGACTAAGGAGCAAAGACGGATCGAACATCATCTCGGGGATGGTAAATGTTTTGCTGGTAAGGTATTAACGGAGGTACTCTTAGCATGCAATGCTCAGACAACGGAAATAGTGCACTTACGTATCCTTAGTACCAAGGTATGATTTTGTGAACTCCAACGTGAATCGAATTAAGATCTTGTGTGGTCCACCCTCCGGATCTCTCGCCAAGGCCACTCGGATGTCCCCAAAGCGAAGCCGGAGGATGGACGTTGGGCGAGAGCCTGCAGGAGCCAATAAGAGAAGGAAAAGCACAGCCAGAATTCGGTGTTCTCCAATGTCAAACGACTTCTTTGTGGTGCTGAGCGTTGTCTCGATCTGCTCCTTCAAATCGTTAATAGTCATGCAACGATTAGCTCTCTTCTGGTCGCTAAGTTCGTGTTTTTTTGCAAGCTCTCGGAGGACCTAGGAAACGTTACAACCGTCATGTCTTGTTAGTTATTGGGAATATATACCTTGTGCATATTACGATTCAATTTTGGATCGAGCTTCGCACCAACAGCCCGCTCATATACAAGTCGGAAGACTTTCCAGGCTGTGCCCAACGAGCTGCTTTTTGTGGTGCCTCTCAATTTTCTCCCGTCCTTGCCCGCCCTTTGGTTCAGCCGCCATTCAAAGAATTTATAGAGCATGCCTATGGAGATCGACTCGAAGCAAGCGTGAGGGTCACGCGATAGAACTTCATTGCAAAATCTGCGGGTGGACAGTTAAAACGTAGAGCCTGCAGGAGGTGGGAAGGTAAGGCGACTTACTGCTGCCACCACAGCTCTATCGCGTCCAAGAGTATTGTACTCCCGGGGCTGTAGTCTTCGCCAACAAAAGAGCTTTCATTGAATTCTTCTATGCCCCTCCGGTAATATTCAGGCGGATGTATATTTCCACCAAAAAGTTGGATTTGATCTTCAAAGTCCAGATCATCATCTTGTTGGACGTCAAGGTCGGTTGCCTCAGTTTCCTCACCAGACAGATCCGCTTCATCCTCATCGAAGCAGCTCTCAATCTCTGGTGAAAAAGAGGAGTCAGATTCGTCCGGATCAAGCGAGCGTCGATGGTGTGCCATGATGGATCAAATTGTGAGCGAGGACGTGATCTAGCTTGGTGAAGCCCGCGACTAGTGGAGCTCTAGTTAAATGTGGAGGGGGATTGTAGAGTTGTAGAGGAAACAAAGAGATGGCCCTGCCGCCTCAGCCGCGAGGGCGGGCTTTTAAACGTAGCTATAGAGACCATCTTTAAGTTCTTGAAAAGGCAGCGAGTTGATAAGAACATGTTTCTTGGACCTTGGTTCCAAATTCTCATAAATTGAACACCCTTAGCCGCCGTGTCCAAATCCCGTCCAATGAGAAGTGAGTACCATGTGGTACCTCGCTGAACATTGTCAGACGTGGTCAACCAACGGGCCAAGCTACATGCCTTAAAGCGGCGTTGGGTCCTTGGCAAATTGCCCACCTGTTTGTGTGGCGAAAACCACCAAAACTGGTGGTGCTTTTGCCGTCTTTTTCTTAAAGGTAGTATATATATTCTTAGTCGGCCCCTCCATGCCCCAGAAGTGGTCAAACTACGGCCCAAAATGGATGTTTTTTCCTAATATGGAATGGGTTGACACTTAGCGATCGGCACCTAGATTTATCATTGTTATCGAAAGGCCCATAGCGACCGCCGCGCAGGCGGGCGTTCTCCTCGTTTCAAATGAACCAATCAGTGGCCCGGACGGCGTCTTGGCTGTGCAACCTATTTGCGGATACCGCTGTGGGTTGCCTGTCTTGGTTAGTGACTCGATCGTAACGGTGGACCAGCCTGCACCAAGAGCTCCCGCCAAGAAAAACCAAATGACCGGAAAGCATAGTGGACTAGGCCGCAGGACTCCGGCACGAAAATCAGTTTCCCCAGTCCCGTTCAGATAGTTTTCATCAGGGTGCACAAATTCATGCCATTCACCCACAATTTCCGTCTTCGTCTTCTGTCCTCATCGCCACAACTTCCGCCCAGTACCACATTTGGTTATCTCCTCCGAGGTATTGGCACAATGAAACCTTACCTCCCACCCGAAATCATCCTTCTCGTTGCAGGACACCTCTCTCCTTCTCACCTGGTGTCCTTGCTTCGCGCGGCACCTGGACTGTCGCCATTGCTGACTCGTCGCCATGCTTCACTACTGCATTACCTCGCGGAAGAGGGAGACGGTACGTTGATGGCCTTGCTTGTTGCAAATGGCAATTTCACCCCGGACCTGAAGGACGAAAACTCGCGGACGCCTTTGTCGTGCGCCGCACAAAGCGGACACCAAGGGGTGGTAAAGCTTCTGCTTGAGCGACAAGATGTCGACGCCAACTCGAGGGACGACGATGGTATGACACCGTTATCCCGGGCGGCGTCGGATGGACATGAAGCAGTGGTAAAGCTTCTGCTTGAGCGACAAGATGTCGACGCCAACTCGAGGGACAACAGTGGTATGACACCGTTATCCCGGGCGGCGTCGGATGGACATGAAGCAGTGGTAAAGCTTCTGCTTGAGCAGTGTGGTAAATAATATAGAGTATTACTATTTGCACAGATGAAATCTCTATTTGCACAGATATGTCTCACTAGTTCGGGGATGGCCCAATTCTAGCCCAATCCCGTGCGACCAGCCTGAAACAGTCCATTCCAGTGCAACCGAATGAGGAAAAAGTAAACAGCTAAAATCGAGGATCGTCAATCTCTCGCTACGCATAAATAGATGCCGTTAACTCCACCACAATCGTGACGTCCACTGCAACATAATCCCATCACCACGCCTGTCAAGATGGACATTTGCCGCCTTCTCAGTACACAAAGTCCCTCGCCAGGCCGTGCTGCTGCCGCCACCGCAGTTACTGCCGCCAACGACCCAGCAGACGATGAATATACCGGTGCCACGATCCCACAACTGCCGCCATCGCCACTCTTTGACACATACGATGACCTCTTTGCCTCCCTTCGCAACTTCCACCTTTCCCATGGCGCCGCAATAGTGAAGGCCTCTAGCTCCGCAAGGCGGGATATGGGGGGCATCATTCAGCCAACCTACATCGTCTTCAAATGTGACCGCGGCCCGCGACGGCCGTCACAAAGCTCGGGCCTCAGGAAGCCGTCATCACAGAAGCTTGATTGTCCCGTTAAAATCACGGCCAAGTCCACCAAGTCGTCTAACTAGAAGTGGACGTACACGGTAGTGGAAGGTCAGCACAATCACGGGCAGTCCCTTGATCCGTCGGCGCACAATGTCTATCGCCGCCGCACGGTTGCCCAGCAAGAAAAGGAACGAGAACTAGCCAACGAGAATGGTATTAGGGCCCGCGAGATGGCCAGCATTATTAGAAAAGCCGACAGCCCAGGCTACGATTATTTCCGCAAGCGAGATATCTACAATGATCGTCAAACCATCAAACGCGAGCGATTGAACGGCCTTACTGCTACCCAAGCCTCCGCCAAGGAGCCCGAGGGCGGAGGTATTAGAGTCAGAACCTTACGCGACGAAGAGGACCGCATCTGTGCCGTCTTTTGGACTTACGACTGGTGCCGCACAATGTGGAAGAAGTTCCCGGAGGTGCTCAGTTTGGATAACACATACAAGACCAACCGCTTTGGGTTACATCTATTTCAAGCCACAGGTGTAACGGATCAGAAGTCCCTGGCCAACTTCGCCTTCGGCCTTATAAACGGCGAAAAGGAGCACCACTTCCAGTGGCTATGTGACCGGCTTGACGAGCTTCGCATCGACATTGGGGCAGACACGCCGGAGGTTATCATCACAGACAAGGAACAGGCTCTCCGCACAGCCCTCACGAACACCTTTCCAAGTGCCCAACAGCAGCTCTGCGTATATCACATCTTGGCCAACGTGCGAGCCAAAATTAACGCCCGCTGGAAGGACACTGAGGGCGACGATCACGACGACATTGGTGATGAGTCTGATAATGACGTAGACGCCCTTTCCTGTCATCCAAGCGACAAGAATGCCGAGCAGCTCGAGCCAGAGCTAGATCTTGATGTCGCCGCCAGAGGCCGTGTACAAGACGAGGCAGAGGACGGGCTTGCGACCTCCTCTGATGACTATAACCGTGAGGGCATGTTCAAGGCTTTTCAAGCCGTGGTTTATGCCGCTAATCACGATGCCTTCAAGGACGCGTGGGAGTCATTTGCCGAGACCTTCGGCAAGAAGCAACGGCACATCCTGCGATATATTCAAAAAGAATATATGCCATGGCGCAAGCAGTGGGTGAAATCCTACATTGACCACTATCGGAACTTTGGTCAAAGGGTCAATAGCCCTACCGAGACCGCCCATGCAGACGTCAAGTCTCACCTTGTGACAGGCACGGGAGACCTCCTTTACCTCCACCAGGCCCTTGTCACAATGATTGATAACAAGTCTCGATCCTATCGTCAAGAGGCTGCGAGACAGATTCAACGTCAGCGTGATCAGTACCTCAAGCAGGCATGGCTTGGCAAGCTTAACCTCCAGATCACATATCAGGCCATTGATCTTATCGCCAAGCAGTATCGCTTTGCCCTCGCCGCCCTGCCTGATCAGCGCGAGCCCAAACCGCTACGCCCTTGCACGAGCAACTTCGAGCACCAATACGGCCTGCCTTGCAGCCATCGTATCTTTGATTGTCTCATGAACGGCACGCCTCTGCGACGGAGCCAGATTGCTATGCGTTGGTGGCTCGAGAAGCCGTTGGTATGTCGACTTGACACTGTCACAAGATTTTGGTATTAATAGCCTACTAGAATACTGACGATAAGATACTTAATATTCGCGACCCGGCTGTTGTCATAAGCGCACGGGGCCGGCCCCGTCTGAACGCCAACAACAAGAAGCTCAAGATCCCGCGATACCTCAAGATCGCGGATTACACCTCCCAGCTGGGAAGTTGCGCCGAAGATACGGACGATGACGATGCCGAAGCCGAGCCTAAACAACGGAGTCAAGGAAGGTATTCAGCGCGAGGCCGTGGTCGGAGCCGACAGCCTAGTCGGAATGCGGGCGGAGGAACGCGCCGACTGAACCCGAGCCTTCGCCGCGACCGCTCTCAATTCGAGCTTGACGAGCTACAATCACATATCTCGCGAGGCAACAAGCGTCGACGAGTCCGTGGCGGGGCGGCAGGACGAAGTCGTGCGGATTTATCTCAGGCTGAGAGGTCGCCGACAAACCAGGTCCAAGCGTCACGAGAGTCGTCGGCCGAGAGCTGCATCATCATACCAGGAATGCAATCGGCTGCAACACCATAACTTTTCATGATGTCCCACAGCAAGAAGCATGGTTTGAAGGACTAAAGTACCGTCAGAAAGAACAGGAAGGCGACTGTTAGCCGCAAAACACCTCGTCCTTAGTGGTGTTTTCACAACCCAAATAGTTCCTAGGAATATAATAATTGAATTGATTTAAGCAGTCAATTTTCTGATATTCTTGTGCGTTCCGTAATGTGTTGTCGTACATGTCACCGTGTACTCCTTATGTCGCTGTGTATGCTGCAGCGATCAATTTGAGCTATGCCAGTAGTTGGCAACTTTGCCTCCGAGCCGAGCAACATTCCTCACGGAAACTGATCGGGACCAGGGTGGGGCAGGTGAGTCAGGCTAGTGAGACATCTGTGCAAAAAGAGATTTTCATCTGTGCAAATAGTAATTAATACTCATCTTAAATACCTTGCCCCAATGCTAGAATCCAAGCTATGCATGTGCCGTCGGTGGTCTAATATTTTACCCATCAAGTTGAGATGGGTAAAACACAGGTTGAATCAACATTACAATGCTCACAAAATAGCGAACTTGTTGAATTTATGGCACCGAGGCAACTCAGACAAGTATTAGCTTCTCAATATTTCATTGTATCTAGCGTCCAATCATTATTACATCAACCCAAGAGTATACAGTCGTAATCCATCCAAACTTTTAACTCATCAAACCCAGAACCACTCATGTCGTATCCCCATCCCTATTTTTTCCGTCCCGTTCACTACACTCAGTACTCGGACTCTACAAATACGTCTGCGAGTTTCGATCATCGCCTCCTCGCTGCTTCTTCCTCCATCTCAAACGAGACGTCAACGCCACACCACGCTCATGATGTGACATCTTCCCGGTCTGACGCCTCCTAAAGCGCTCCTTGTTGCGTTTGATACCCTGGCCATTGATATGCGTCAAGATCGCGATCACGACCCATACCAACGTGATGATTGGCATTACCCATGCTGATGACAGGAATGTATCTAGCCTGCCCGCGTTGTACCAAAGCGTGGCTACTAGACCTGTGCCTATGGCGAGGAGGAAGATGATGATCAGCCGCACGATGGGCCACACTTTGAACGGTGTTGTGCGCGCAATGATGGTTAGCATGATCATGAGGAGGATGGTACTGCCGGCGGTGATGTATCCATACGCAAACTATACCAAGCACATTAGCAGCCAGGACGCAGTCTGTTGAGAAAGGAAAGGTTACATACCACCAACTTGTATCGACGCCACGTCTTGTCCTGTACCAACAGCTGGTATCCTCCGTCTTTGATGTTCTTCGCCGCAGCAGGATCCTTCTTAGACACATCATCGTCCAGATTAATCCCAAAAGCGCCATATAGAGCATTCGCCATCGAAAGATATAATGCGTAAACAACGCTACCGAGAGTATCCCAGGCAGCGTCCAATTCTGCCGACAGCTTGTCATCCGTCACAGGCGACGGATTCGCAATCATGGGCCAAATCTTATCCGGTATTCTCGTTATATTGTTTAATGCCTCGTTGACTGTTTCCATGGTGCTCGAAATTTTAGGTGGGTAGTCGTTGAAAAACTTGTGAACAGAAGCGTTCAACGAATTTCGTACGTCTATGCTCGTGGGGTTGCGTGCATCGTCAGTCGGGTCGGAAATGTCGCCGATTCGATTGATCTGGCTGACGATCTTGGACCAGAGAAGATACTGTGTGAATGCTTGCATGAACAGGACGAGGGACAGGTGGAATGGTAGATGGAGACACGTCCATAGCTGTTGGCGGATGCGTGGAAGATGAAATGAGGACCGTAACCAGTCGAAGTAGACTAGGAATACGAGGTAAATCGTCGTAGCTGCCGCTGTCACCAGACTAACGGTTAAAGAATCTTAACATACTTGTCAGCTATCATATGGCTGTGGAATAAGCTCGTGACTTGGACTCACCCCAAACATCTGGATTTTTAACAATCGTCACAACTTCTTTCGCCAACTGTTGAATGCCCTCACCCAATATCATGACCGTCAAAAGCGCCATCCGCTTCATCATATGCGTGTCTGTAAGGCTAGCCACAGACGATACGTTGGAGATCAAGACGCTTGCAATGGCCTCAGCGCCAGCGATAAAATACCAAGTCAAATAAACACGACTCTGCTTGCCGTCTGTAAACCGAAAAGTAACACCCAGGTATACCGCCGACGCGGCTGCATGAATCGCAATCTGCATATAAAGCGGCATGCGCGCCTTTTTGTATCTTCGTACATGCCACAAGGTCGATGCGTATTCAATGGCAAGGCATGCCCGAGAGACGCAGAGAATGAGTGCTAGTATTATTAGTTGACCTTGCCAATAGCCACGAGTTGGATTTGGGGTGAATGCGCTCACACATGGCTCGCATTGTGCCCGGGTCCTGATTATTCGGGTGGAACTTTGGGGCGACGACGACGAAGCCCACTAGGACACCGAGTTGAATGGCTCTAGTTATGCGAGCTGGCGGTTGAGAACTTGTCAGTTATTCTGGATATTGCATGTCGTGATGAAAGTGACAACGTACAAAAGATGCTATCGGTGACGTAGCGCACATCAAACATTGCGACCTGAAACCAAGTCAACCATAGCAAGCTGCACTCTCAATCCGTTAGCGTCGCCCGTGAGCATTAATCCATGCATGAAAGTTCAGATGACAATTGACGAACCAGAAGTATCCAACCGAAGCTTTGAACTTGCTGCGTCCGGTGACTTGTTGAGTGTCGGAAAAGACATTGTAGTTGGCGGCGAAGAACAAATCATAAAAGATCTCTAGCAACGTCGGCTCCTCGTACTTTCAAATCGTCAGAATTGATAGATCTCAACAAGCAATTGCGCTCAAAAAAAATCCAGCACTCACCCGTTCAAACCTAGGAAGCTCCTCCTCATGGCCATGTTGTTCGTCGTCGGATTCAATGCTCCCATCAAGGTTTGTTTCCCAAGTGCGAGCACGACTCACTCCATCGCCTCGTTTGTCAGCCCTATGAACGAGAGGGCTACTAAAAATACGAAGTTTCTTGTGCTGATGTCGAATGTCGTGCGCGTCGTCCAGCATTTTGTGCAACTCTGCCTGAAACACCGCAAATTGCGCCTCTAAATTCCTGAATCGTTCCCGTCAAAGGATGCGACAAACTCGCGCAAGCTCAGGCGACACAGATGGCGCAGTTAGTTGAAAAGTGCAACATCATGTAGAAGGTTTAAAAAAAAATATTAAATCCAACACTCGCAAAGGACGGGTAGTATTCTCCCGCGGATGGCCGTGGCCACCAAATTTGCCGACGGCCACAAACTCCAACATGAAACCAATCAAGACGCATTACGATGCTTCTGGATTGACAAATGGTCCACGTCAATCCGTATGCAGTTCAACGCCGGATTTGCACCATATCCCAGCCCAATGGGACAAAAGTTCGCTGGGGGGACCAACGCAAGCGGGTCTGGATAGGGTGACGCAGAACAGTCAGACTTGACCCATTGGGAGGGACGAAACTCAGTAATTTTGGTGGTCTGCTACGGTGGGCGATAGGGAGCACTGTTGCAAAACCCCCCGGTTGTTTCGTTTTAGGTTTAGGGTCTTACGTCCCTAGTCAGCTGGGTACTTCAAGCGCCATCAAATATGTACGGCGGATTAGCAGCGGGCTCGCGCGGCCTGCTGCCAGTCTAATCGATCACTTGAGGTTACTCGGTACGTCAACTGTAAAATGGCGAACCATTTGCCGCTAGAGAGATGATTTTCAGCGCCATATCGCGAATTCATTACTCAACAATTCTCAATTGATCTTTCTATATAAAGTCAATACAAGAATTTCGGTTGCTATAGTCGCGATTTGAATGCACAATAGTGAAGGACGAGCTGGCGACAATGTTCATCTCGCGATGAGGATCACGATGCGGACGGAGAATCACCACACCAACCCCACTTCTGATCAGCAGCGGACAAGCGCAGCAGCCTCCTGCTTAAACTGGTTTAGCGACATCATCCACCGTAAGGAAGGACGATGTTGTTTTGTTCTCCTTGAAAAGCTCGGCCTGAAACAGGATTCCTCTCCTCGTCTCCTTCAACTTGCTCTCATCTCTCGTCAAGCCAAATGGATCCTTCAAAGATCCCCTCTGGGCATATTTATTGCATCCAAGATGGAAAGAAGCACTATAAACTCTTCACCACCATATATACAAGCGCCAACTATTGTGGTCGTTGCGGCTTGGCCAACCCCTTTCGGACCCAGCAACGAGCCAGGTCTAAAACTCCAGCACTTCCTGGCCCATATGATGAGGTGGTGGAAGTCGAGGACTCTCCGCCACGGTCAGTCAGCCCAGCAAGTCTACTACTACGTGACAGACCAAAACCAGTGAAAGATGAAGACGAAGAGAATGAGGATAATTAAACCACCACATTCACGTGTCAAGTCACTGAGTGAAATAAAATAGAACCCTGCTTATCCGCCGCGGACCCTCTGATATGACATTGCCCCTTTGTGAAAGCCAAAAAACTAAGAAACGTAGGCTGAAGTACATCGAGCAATGTACCGTGCGCCAAGCACTAGCGCCGCTAACCGAATTTGGCACCGTCGTCGTGGTTTTTGGGGTTTTGCAACAGTGACCCCTATAGCCTGCCATAGTCTGCCTCGGATTGTTGCCGAAAGGGCTGATCTGTGCAGACAGGGAAGGTTACATGACAAGGTGTGTCGAACGTGGCTGAGATCTTGGCTGGTGATATTGAGTTTTGGATGGAGGAGTCAACTGGTGGTTGTTCTCCGCTTGTCAGGCTGTGTCAGGGGCTCCATCGAATATCCTTTGGAGATTTGTTCTTGAGACATTTGGAGTTGAGGGGAGCGACTGGGTTTAATTGCCTGATGAATATCAACAGGGCTGAAGATCGCTGCGGATTTGGTCTTACCGGCAAACCGGGGTGACTCGTGTCGATTCCCGAACGGGCAGGGAATAATGTACGGAGTAGGGCAGACGGAGATGCCATGAAGTTACAAAGTTCAACGGCTATGTCCGAGGTGTCCATCAGTGTTACTTGTTTGTCCCTCTTCTGTTTCCGCCCAGCTTCTTGGGGATTTGAGAGCTGCGCCACCACCACATTGTCGAGTAGAACAGAAAGAGCATCCTGACCCGACGCAGACAAAGAACGCGGAACATGATTCGAGACGTCAATCAGTAGACTCGTCCATTCGTCTAATTCTGAAGTTCGCAGGCAGGTGTCGGCAGCGAGCCTGTGCGAGAAAATGCCTGCGACCGTCATCTTCTCCAGATTGGCTCTCGAATGACGTTTTACCTTCGTCAAGTCGGTTCTCTGTGAGTGCTTGAGTTTTCCGTTGCTCTGTGGCCGACTTGGAAGGTTACGAAGATTGTAGGTATGCCTGCTCTGTGACCGGCTCGGCAGGTTACGAAGATTGTAGGTACGCCTGGGTAACGCATGGTTAGGATGTCTCTTATCCTCTACTTCATAGGTATCGTTGGACTGGCTGTTTTTCTCAAACTCCTCCTGGTCCCAATTTGTGGGCAATGGGATTGATCGGTTGCGCAGGAGAGAGACAGGATGATCATGGGATTTTTCTGTACTGTCGGGTGAATTTCCATCACATGGACCTGGACCGTCTTCAAATGCTGGCGTTCTTGGAGAGGCAGATGGGATCAAGCCGCGCAATTCGACAGCGCATTGCGAAGCATCTTCCATCGGATGAGTACTCTCCGGGTTAGCGTTATAGGCACTCCAGCATTGATACAAATCCACAGCCACGGGAGGATCTGGATGTGATTGTACTGGCGAAAGCTGGACCGCATCGGGGGTAGAGACGAGGCTGGGGTAGTCCCGGGGGCTAGGACTCTGCAGCTGTACATCTGGTTGAGAAATATCCACTGCAAACTGCATGATCGGATATTGAGAGAGGACTGGACCGACCGATGTCCTTCGAGACGAATTAGCTTATACAGTACATGATAAAGGCATGCTCTTTTGTTCTTGAAGGTACGAACATGTCGGAATAGTCACCTGGATTGATGTCTCCGTAAGCCCCCGGGGACGAGGACATCTCCTGTAATAGTTGTCGAGATTTCAAAGGAATAGTATTCGCTTCCGAAGGTATAAAACTCCTCCGCAGAGCTTTCTGAGCGCAAGTTAGCGGTGAACATCCTTCCAAGCTTGCGTTACAAGCTCTTACCTATGTCAACTGTCGAAGCTTGTGGGGCGTCAACCGTAGACGCTCCGTTCACACATACGTGGGGGAGCACATTGTAATAATGCCAATTGGGCATCGAAGATACGGTCTTGGTGTTTTCCTTCTGTTGCATTATATCGAACGCGTCGGACACGATATTGGATGGAGATGACATCTTAAACCCCAAAGCCCAAGCGCAGGCAAGGCAGGTAAATCCCGGCTCCTCAAACGTCTCCATAGCGATAACGTACAAAGAATTATTGCAGGTGTAAGTTGAAAATTCAGTTATAAACTGGGCGTTAGCTTCTAACAGCCCAGGCTGGACGCTCATGTAGCTAATGTCGAAATTAAGAGAAGAGGTTGATATGCGTTGAGAGTATCCCCGGTGTCCGGGCGTTGCAAAACGTGTCAGGTGATTAGTCAATCAGGAATAATGAGTGAAGTTCAAGGAATTTCAGCGTCTTTTCTGGGTATGAACCCCTTTAAATACTTGGCATTCGGCATGGCGTTCACGAGACGTCGGTTGAAGCCGCGTGATATCTCTGCGGCTCCATTTCGGTAAGCTTCGTGCTCCGCGTCATCTTCGGTAGCCTCTCTCGGATGATGTTTCCAGAACATGAGCTTTAGTTTACGTATTGCTTTATGGAGCTAGCCGTGTTGTGAATTTATTGAACAGTTGTATTGACTTAATGAGTGGATGCTATGAGCTTCCAAATTCAACGAAGCAAAGCAGATGGCACTACATGATTGTAGCATGAAGAAATGAACGATTGCCAATATTATTTTCATGACTTGAAATAATCCAGCACTATTTGTGGCTCATCTCACGGAGGCTAAATTGCCCATATACAGCCCCCATGAATGTAGTCTTATTTCGCCAGGTCCTTAAAGTCTGGACTTCACTTGGTAGCTACTTCCACGGTCAGACTGTGACGGTACAAGGGCACGAGCAAGGTCAAGTGCGACTTGGATAAAGCGATTGTTCACAAGGAGAGTAAGAGCTTCCTTCGGAAGCTCTGACTCGAGCTATCTGAGTTCTAAAGTGGGGCCATTCCCTTAGTTACACAGACCTATATTTGATGGCTCAAAATATTGTGGGACAAATAATATTGGAGGTATAATGTGTTTAACTTACCTTATCTTGCTGGAAGTGGTGTAACTCGTTTCTATTACCACTCTCTCTTGTTGCCGATTTTTTGCGACCAGTTGTTTGAACTTGTCTTCATCCCATTCGGGGAGGCCAAAATTGGCGCCTATACCACCAGGGTCCGCAAAGCGAACGGTGGAAAAGCACATGTTCTTTGCTTCCGTCTCTGCTCTGTCGTCTCCAGAAAGAGTTTTGGTCCATGGTGGAAGGCAATCGCTTGCGTCCATACCCCCATAGTCGATTCGATCACCGATAACGTCACCAGACTTGAGATTGATCTTGAGACCAACGTTGCTGTTTCAGCGGCAGATGGCGAGGCTGCCTCAGGTTGCTTGCATGACTTTTCCACTGTACATTATGTTCGCCTCTCCTTCCGTCGAGGTCCCATTAGACGGTGTCGAGTCATGAAGCACAAGGCAAGTCAAGGTCATGTGGCTCTGTTGGCTTGTAAGTTGCTAGTGGCGATAGCGTTTGAGTTTTACTTACCGGCAAGATGTATGGGCGATACGCAGATGCCTTACTAGATCCAATACTTTTTGCCTCCCACGGTAGAGATGGAGGTAGAGATACAGAGGGGTAGTGGCTTGGGGCTTGCATGCAGGGTTCAAGCCATTGTGCAGATCTGGTGACGGATTTCGAGTGGGCGCGGGTTGGCTATCTCTGGGCATCTGCAGTCCTACCTTCCCAATGCCTGACCAAATGCATCGTTTCCTCAACTTGTCCCAAATACAAACCCAGAAGGGTCACCAAACCCTCCTGCACCAATAATGCTCTTAGTACCCTTATCAGCATGGTCCGTGATGGACAGAAACGAGTCAGTTCCGTCCATCTACATATAGCCCAGCGTGAATTGTGGCTTCCGCGCTTTTTTGTCTGTAGAGTTGCATCACATCAAGCGGCGGCCAGGCCTACTAAGGTCTACCAAGCTTGAGTGATCAGTGCATAACAGGTCGTGGTTGCGCATGATTTGGTGCCAGAGCGTCCTGGTAAGACCTCCTGCTACTGAGTAGGAGCTCCGGTTATCTAGAGGAAACCGTTGACTTCACTTAGAGAGAATCTGCTGGCCGATAACAACCAAGACATGACATTTTATAGGTTTAACGTGCATTCGTTTGCGACAGATCAAACCGAGACAGGCAGGTATACTGGGGATGGATTCCCGGCACCTCCACATCCAGTCTTCTTTACGGACTGACGGCCCAAGCTATAATTCCCTTGTTGCTCAAGGTTGGAAAATAGGGCTGCATTCCAGTTTCAAAGCCGTTCACTTCGGCCCGTGGCTTCCATGTCGCTGCAAGCCACATTGGGGTTCAGGGCCGAAATATATTTATGGGCGGTGCCGCCTACATTAACGCAATGCATTAAATGAAGCATGTAGTTATATACTGGGCATAATTATGGCTCTACAAAGCGACAATACTGTCTTTTACCGAGAATTCCAGCTCGTAAGAGCACCGTCGATCGAGCATCCAGAAGGACGTTGGTCAGGTTTTCTCTTGAGTAATTCACAAATTATTGATCCTACTGGAGCTTGCCTTCCTCTGGATTTTCGTCAAAAAATTGAGGATCTATCCTTTCTTCCTTCTCGAACGCAAGAGAGGGCGCCTGTTCATACTGGAAAGTCTCTTGAATACATGTAAGTAAGTGTAACAAGATCCATTCCAGCGAACGTTCCACTAACGGTAAGGGAGATACATTGAATTCAGAACTGATTGGAGACCTGCTACCTTAGTCCTACAAAGGCGCAAGCTGACCTTTCACCGACCCACCTTTGCACCAATCCAGTCACTTATCATCTCTCCTCTTCACATACTTGCATTCAGTCCTTCTGTGGCAGAATTAAAGCTCCATTGGATTGAGAAATACACAGGAATTTTAGTGAGGGACTATGATGACTTGTTTGCTCGAGTGTCAGACGTGTATACTGCGCTTTTTGTGGAACCGGCTTGCCAGGTCGTCGGCGATATTAATGAACTTCTTGATATCTGCCTCGAGAGTCTGAAAACAAGGAATCCGTGTTTGCGTCACACAATGCCATTAGAAATGACACAAACCCTTGACGTGCCGTCCAGTACAGAATTAGCGTGCGCTATTACCGCTCTTCAACCCATGCAGAATGAGGTCTTTAGCACTGATCCATTATCATACGCAACGGTCAAAGCGACAAAGTTCTTAGTGAATATGTCTGCTGGGCAAGGAATTTCCCTACCTGAATTTCGACTGAGAAAGGAAGTGTCTCCTCGAATGGCGCTCCAGTGGGCCTTGGCAGTGTTAGATGTGCTACGTCAGTGTGTCCAATAGTATTTGCGATATGGCAATACGTATTACCATATATTGATATGGGAATGTAATGTAATTTATTTACGCCCGGAGGGATTGTCCCTAAAGGGCCATAACGGTGCGCTACTTGCTTAATCTACCCTGTAAGCTGTACTCCTAAAGCCCGACAATGATTTCTTTCCTTGGCACCTGCAGCCTCATTTCATCACTGGCAGTCCTGCTCTGAGGTCATTTCCCCGGAGTGCCCAGCATCCCATCTTCGGCAGCTGGAGCTCGGTCCGTCAGTGCGAGGTTGCGCGGCTAGGATGTTACGCGCTGATACCAGTCCACTAGTCCAATTTATCGCAGGTTCGCCTGTTCCTGTTCATCTGTCTGCCTCTAGCCTTCCCGTTGCCATTGCAAATTTTATCGTCGTTCGGACCGCCGCCATGTCGGGGTTCCATCCCTCGCCATCCGATCCAGACTTGCCTCCCAGGAAGAAAGACAAGTTTCCCATCTTGGTCCGCTTGTATCGTATCAAGCTTTCCCTTTCCGAATTCCACCGTCTGCACCGAAAGAGGAAATGCTCGACTGTCTCTGCTGCTTGGTCGCAGCTACATTGCTCCGTCCCCACAGCCCTGATGCTGTGCAGGTATCTGTTGAGCCGGCACTTTCCTGTTCGTAGCTGTATCAGTATTCTGGACTCCTTGGCATTCAGAGCGTCATAGATAGCCCGCGTGTGCTGGCCCGGAAGCGCTGTGTCTATACGTTGCGAGTACCGTCCTACCCCGATGGGTATCCTTTGCCGCTGCTGTTGCTGTTGGCCGAGCAGCAGCCTGGTTCTCGTAGATCGTGCTTGATAACTTGCTTTTTTGCGAACGCACCCGTCCTTTGTAGCCTCGCGGGCCGCTGTCTTGGCCGCCGCACCCGGCCGGAAGCCCTTGGAATGTAATGTAATGTAATTTATTTACGCCCGGAGGGATTGTCCCTAAAGGGCCATAACGGTGCGCTATTGATACACGGGCATGACACTTTTGATACACGGGCATGACCTTACACGGGCATGACGTTTTGGACATTCTGATTCGCCCAAATTTTTTTTTGTTAACCCACAGTTAATTCTGCCGCCTCACTCTAAGTACCTTGTTGCTTGGCTCACCTTTAATGTTATCGTTCTCATTGTTGCAAACTGCATCCTATTAGCAGTATTATAAGTTAGCGCAAGTTTAGCATTATCTCTATTAGCTAACTGGTGTATTATGATACACAAAGAAAGAGTTTTCTAATAATAGCCTAGATAGCTTAATAAAGGACAAGTCTGTTATTTGGTTGCTTAATTAATCCGCAACTGGTAATACTGTTGTAAGTTCTCTTGCGCCCCCCAAGAAGCGCTGTAATACGGCTGAAAGGCGCTAGTCTAGAGGTAATATATTAATCTGCATTCTTGTCTATCTAGTTAATGCGGAGGTAGAACTCCGTTTTTCCGCCTAGATTTTGACTGTTTAGCCACTTTACACAAGCGAGATTGCCACTAACTAACGTACTGTAACGGTCTAAGCGAGTATATTAACAACTGGCTAGGAGACTAGAACAAGTATCTAAAGCTAAAGAAGAAAAGGAAAGGAGAGCAAGAAAGCAAGAGCTCGCAGAGCCCTTGTAGGCTTGTAAGCTTGCTTCTGCTAATCTCGCTTGTTGCTAGGGGTTACCAGTAACAAGGTTAGAGACAAAGGCGAGAGCGCCAGCCGAGCCACTATCGGGCTTAGCCCGTTACACGTACAAGCTCTGCACCTCTCCTTTTCTTGCGTCTGGTTATCCTCCTCCTTAAGCTTCTCAATACTTATACCTGTCGCTTAGTCGGATATTAAATATATGTACTCAATACGGCTACTATACTCTATATTTCATAATGCCCGCGCATACATTAAGGCGTTCAAATCGTGCCAGGCTTCGCAGAAAACGAAGTCCTAGTCCGAGCGATCAATTACACCAAGAAGAGCGACAACAGGCTATTCAGCAAGGAAGATGTAGTCTATCGCTTCTTGAGGATCGACTACAGCCTGCGAGCAGTCCTACTCTGAGTATTAGTCAATTATATGGACTTGGAGATAATAATGCGCTTGATAACCTATTCGCCTCGCATCCGCAGACATTCTCAAGCATTCCAAGTCCGCGTGGATCACAAGGTCTTTACGAAACTTCATGGGGCCTTCGTTTTAATCACGAAATTTATCTGCAGAATGACTTCTTCGGGGGAGAATCTAGGACCCAGCAAGTTAGAGCACCTATACCAGGTCCAGAGCCCGACCCATTTGCTTCTGACCCTTCTGAATCATCACAATCTACCGAGCAGCCCCCAACAGCCACAAGAGCCGAATTTGAATCCGCGATGAAAATAGTACAAGAAGTTATCGGCCAGGGTCAGAGGTTAACAATTGACCTGGCTCAGTCATACGAACGGGTACAAGCATGGCGAGAGAGATGGGGATGGTCACCCTTAAGTTCAGAGGCCTACGAATCTCCTCCACCATACTCTCCACCCTGTAGGTCACATACACAATTGCTCCAAGCATCACCGACGCTTAAGAGTATTAATTTATCGCCTGTCCGACAGTCACAATCGCCCGTCCCAGACCCAATCCCGAACCCAATAATCCCAGGCCACCCAGCGCCAACTGCAGAAGCTCTCTTTGATATAGTAAACAGCTTTGCAAAGGCTAACGGCTTTGGTATTATACGGCGGAATGCATATTCCTATAAGGGACGAAAAATACGATACTCCTTTCAATGTGATCGGTTTGGGCAGCCTCGAACCTCAGATAGTGCTGGTGTTCGGAAGCGGAAGTCTCGAAAGTGTGGATGTCAATGGATGGTAATTGCTGAAGCTTTAGAGGAGGGTAGGTGGCTTCTTCGGCGGCATGATAAACCAGAACATAGCCAGCATAACCATGAACGAAGCATTGCCCCTTCTGCACATCCTTCCCATAGACGACTCACTAGCACAGTTAGGACGACTATTAAGTCAACAAGCCGTCGGGTTGGTATTCGGGCCCGCGATGTGCGTGCTATCGTTGAACAGCAACATCCAGATACAATATACACACAGCGGGATATATATAACGCACGCGCTCTAATTAACAGGGAAAAGCTTAATGGTTATACGCCTACTGCAGCGCTAATTAAACTTTTCGATGAAATAAAGATCCCATATATCGTTAAATGGGCGGACGACGAGCCAAACAGGCTTCTAGGTCTTGTTTGGACCTTTCCATACTGTATACAGATGTGGAAGCGGTTCCCTGAGGTTGTTAGCTTTGACAACACATACAATACAAATCGATTTAAACTTCCGCTATTTCAAGCTACCAGTCAAACCTGCATTGGCACAGTCTTTAATGCTGCGTTTGGTTTGATCGATAATGAGAGGAGAGAAGGATTCCAGTTCCTTGCTGAGAGCATCTACCAACTTATTACGCAACACTCTATTAGGCAGCCTGAGGTCATTATAACAGACTTTGATAACTCAATGAAAGCTGCGCTTAATCACCAATTCCCAAACGCACAGCAACAGCTCTGTATCCACCATATCCTTTCGAATGTCCTACTAAAATCAAAGCAAAAGTGGGTTACAGAACGGAAGAGTAGTAGCAGTCCTGGCACTAGTGATAGTGAGGACAATTGCTCTCAGGCGCAAATTCATCTTAATGCAACAGATAAGCAGCTTATTAACGCTTCAGATAATATTAAGGCTCCTCATACTTACCATGGTGTGCTGTTATTATGGAAGCGCGTTGTCTACGCTGAAACAGACGAGGCACACGAGCAGGCATGGAGAGACCTGTGTAAAGAATTCGATGACCAACGAGCAATTCTACAGTATCTACATGGGATCTATCTTCCCGTAAGGCATCAGTGGGCAGGGTGTTTTATTCGCCAATATCGCAACTTTGGTATCCGAGTTACCTCTGGCACAGAAGCCAGCAACAACAATGTCAAAAGCTATCTCCTAAATGGAATGAGTCACCTCTACCGCCTAGTTGAGGCAATGCAGGATATGATACATGATCAAGAACGCGACTTTAAGGATGCTTGTGCACAAGATGAGGTCCTTACTGCCCGCCAATACCAAGGATCTATTGGAGATTATCTTGGAGACTTACGAACCGTTATGTCATCAAAGGGACTAGGGCAAGTTAATAAGCAATACCGCATCGCTCGCAAGTATATGCCTACAGGCAAAAATCCCTATCCCACCCTTCCTGGAGACTGTGGCGATAACTGCACAGTTTCTGTTCAACTTGGGGTCCCTTGTTATCATAAAATATATATAAAGCTAGCTTCTGCAACACCTTTTACTAAATGGGAAATCCATCCGCGCTGGCGACTACGGGAGGTAGCATGTCAAGATCCATACCGACGGATTCTTGACCCAAAAATTGCAACTACATTACGTGGAAGGCCAAAAAAAATAACCAGGCTATTCCAGCAAGGCTAGCTATCATGGAAAGTAGCCTATCTACTTCTCAGTCTACTAGGCAGTCACCAGAGAAGCAAGTAAGTCAGTCAACCAGGCGAAAGCGTGGTCGACCACCAGGGAGCCTTAATAAGTCAACTCTTGCCAGGGGAGCACAAGAAGGAGCTCAGGAAACACGTACGCAAACAAGCACCCAGGTAAGAACCTCAACTAAGCAGCCAAAAAGTCAATTATGTGTAGTTCTTGGAGCTGGACGGACAACAGGAGTGCGCTCTAGCGGCCGGAGGATGCAACCAAGTATTCGGAGAAGCAAGAGTAAATGGGAGCTTGCGGAGAGTAACAAAGAGGTTTCTTGTATAAACGTTAAACATTAAGATAGGCTATTATAAATAGTAAATAGTTATTCTTGTAATTAACAGGATTTAAATATTTAAGTCAAAAGGATGCTCTTGCATTGGAGAATACTTAAGACGCCGATTTAACCCACTGTACAACCTGCCGACCAGAGACCCAATCAACTAAATCAACTACACGGCATCTGTCAATTTAGAGTAAGTGTAGATTAGTAATGAAACTTTGAATGTAGTGTATCAACGGACACCTCAAATGTAGTTGATTTAAGTGTAGTTGACTTCAGTGGATGGAGGTTTGTGGCGGCATCATCCAGAGTCGCGGCGTAGTGGGGCAGCGCATGATGGCACTAAGTTAACGCGTCTACACGTCCACGCGCTTGCTCATACCTCTTTCCTCTTCATCTTGGTTTTCGTGCAATATAGTGGCATTATCTCTTGAGTTGATCTCATCGCGCCCGTGTCAGGGTTGGCCACAGTGACGCTAACCATCCCCTCGCATTAAAAAGTGTCAGAGACGACATATTCTAACAAATACCTCCCTCTTAGAAGGAGGTGATGTCCACTTTTGCTGGCTGGTACAACAAGTAGGGCTTCCCGAGGCTCCTCTGGTGCGAATCTACCTTCGGCTGCTCCCGTCCCCTTCCCTTCATTCACTCTTGTAGCACTCGAATCGCCTCTTCAATGGCCAGCTGTTTTCGCCGCGGCAGCGAGCCACGATAGCTCCCGTCTTCTGAACTCATCATCATTAAGATGGATGCCCTCGAGCTCTTTCTTCTCCTCTATGATCGAGAGAAATAACGGATCTAGGTCGTTGATAATGCCTGCCCGAAACCACGACCTCAATACCTGACACATCCCAACTGTTTGCGCCTGAAGATTGCACCGTTGGGGAACAACCATCTGCCCTGCTGCCGAGAACATCCTCTCACATTCTGCAGACATTGATTGTATTGTGACAAAGTCGAGGGCCATTCGGGAGAGACGAGGGTATTGCAGGCGCTTCTCATGCCAATACGCTATCGGATCTCGCACAGTCTTGTCGGTGCTCTCATGGCTCGATTGCCATCGTTCGTATTCGTCGCCAATCGTGTCGTCGTCCAGTAGAGGCTCTGTCTGTATGGAGTCGATACGGGACTGTTCGCAATGCTCTTCGAAGGCATTGTAGTATTGCTTCTGTCGTTTTGCAACAGGCTCGTCATTTGAGGCCACCACAATATGGAAATCTCGATAGGACTCGTCCCACACTTCTTGAACTATCCTTTTTGCAGATCTGATCCAGTCGGGCTTATGTACCCAGGCCTGCTCGAACCATCCCCATCTGTATGCCGGGTGGAGTGCGAGGGCGGTATAATATATCGGTGTTGTGTCGAGAATAGTGTAATACTTGTCTAATTTCTCCCAGGCCATATTTATGCCGATCCTGAACTGTTCGGGGTCAGGAAAATCTTTTGCCATCGCCTTATATTTTTCGAGCTTGCCAAGCAGGAATTCAAACCCATTGATCACATCCCAAACGTTCCCATATGAACCAGTATAACCCCTCTTGCGTTTCCTGATTAAACCGTCGCCTTCTAGAGTCTTGACTGCATCTTCATAGTATCCAAGGATCGTCGCGAAGTGTTGAAGTACAGACCAATCGTTGGCCGTAAGTTGGTTCTCGTCTCTAAGGATTCGAGGCCGGACAGCCGACTTTTTCAACTGGCCAGTTCTTTTTGATGTATTCTCCTCCTCCCATTGGATTCGGAACTTCGCGACTAGCAGTTCGAAGTACCTTCGAAGTCTCAAGGCGCGGCGGATCATATAGAGCTGGGAAAGCCAGCGCGTATCGTTATCTAGCACTACCGAGACGGGGCTTTTTGACCGTATTTTCGGATCGTCCGACATGGATATGTCGTACTCTTGAAGTTCTTTCAACAGGTATGTCAGTCTGTCCGATCGATCAACATCCACGACGAAATTATGGAGCTTCCCAACCGGCCCTTTCTGTCGCCAAAGTTCGTATTCGGCTTCAGACAGCGCTTCTGCACCAGAAAGTTGTTCTTCGAACGCGTCTGTATCCTTCCCGAACAGTAGTGCCTTCGCAGACAGATTGACTATATGGCCGAAGCAGCGGCCTCGCCTTCGAGCGCCATTGAAGCCGAGCTTTTTGCCAATAGCCTCAAGTGCTGTGTCGTTGTTCTCGGCATTGTCAAGGGTAAAATACCCAATATTCTCCTCGATGCCAAAAGCCTCGATGGTATAAAGGACTTCTGTTGCAATGTTGTTCCCCGAATGTCTGCGGACTTCGGGGACCCCCAGAGCGACCTTGTGGGGCTTGCTATTCTCGTCCCTGAAGAAGCACACGATACCGTATAACGAGTGTCGATTCCGCGCCCTCCATCCGTCAAAGCTGACGTGTATTAAGCCGGGGCTCTTTCGCAGGGCTTCAATGACGCGCGCCTTGTGCTTTTTAAATTCGGAGTTGATGAGCGCGCGAACTGTGGTATCAGAGATGTTGGCGTTCGTGATCTTTGACTGCAGGGTTAAGGTATTCGAAGATATCCCGGAGTCTCTCATGTTCAACAACACTAAAGGGCTGATTCGTGTCGACTATCCACTCGATCAGGAGACGTTGAAAGTGATTTCGATTAAATCCGCGTATCATAGAGTTGGCAATCGCCTGTTCTCGAGGTCTTAAAGGGTCGAGCTTCCATATATCCACAATCGATCTTGGCCTCTTGCTCCCTGGCTTCTCCTCGGCTTTCTTTTGCAAGCCGGACTTTGTCTTGTTATCTGGTGCAGATATTCCGTGATCCTTGTATAAGTGATTCAGCGCATTCTGAAGGCCAATAGCAACGAAATTCTTAGGTCTGGGGTCGTTCTTCTGAATACACGGCTTGCAGACCCATCTGCGCTCGTCGTCATGTTGTATGTCGTATCCATATTCCCAAGCCCATGAGTAGTTGTCTTTGCTTCTTTCTGACCATACCCAACCCGGAAAATGTCCCCAAAGACGCGTATCGTACTTATCAGGAGTGGGCAATGTCGTCGGCGGCGGGGAGAACGGCGTCAATGAGCTCTCGGCAGAAGAAGCAGGCGTGGAAGGCACTGGGAGTTCGAAGTCAATTGGGACATCATCGATAGAAATTGGGGACGATTCTAGGAATTCCGAAGCGCTCATGGTCATAGTAAACATAAAGACATAATGTGAAAGTGTCACGGACTAACTCGTTGCCGTGCACCTGGGTTGATGGCAATGCTGATAACGCCACCAAATGAGGGTCTCACAACCAGCCCCTGAGCATTGACTGCCCAGTTAACCACCATAGTAGAGAGTCCACCCCTCGAGAACGTCTGCTCTCTCTTTTTTGTTAGCTGAATGAGCCGCGTGTCCCCTTACGGAACTTACTGGGGCCGACCGGCGACCCCTTACAGAAAAGAAGCGATGATACTTGTTGTAGATGGCCAGAAATAGGTGTTATGTGATGATCAAGCAGGTGCTAGCTAGCAGGAAGATATTTCAATAAACTAGGCATCAGCCATCGTTCCGCTACACGGCATTCAAAACATGGCAATACGGTTCCAAGATGGGTAAAAAGATGCCGAAGTCAATCAACCAAGGATCAACAGACGCACGACGCAGTAGCGGAGGCTCTACCTTAAGGCACTTTGGTTAGAATACAAATTACGGATGTAGAATAGGGGGAGGAAGCTGACTTGTCGTCTCGCCCGCAGCCGAACCTACCCTGAAGCTAAGTTCGAGATCAAATGTGCAGCCCTTTAACCATCAACAGTTACACTGAAATCAACTAAATCCACGTACACGAGAGGCCCAAATTTAGTTTAATTGATTAGTCAGGATTGTCCTGATTTAGTTGATTTAGTTGAGTGTAATACACTAAGTTGATCAACCAGTGTAAGTCGTGTAGTTGATTGGGTCTCTGCATGTGTGGCGGAGGACAACTTGCAGGTCATCTACATATTGACGACAGTGGGTGTTTTCTTTCGCGTCTGGCTGTACGAAAGGGGAGGAACAGCCCTCATTCCTTTCCAGGGAGAACCAACACTAGCAGACTGGTCTCAGTACATCGATGCTGATTCAGACATTGCCTGGGTGCTGCCGCGCTTTCTCGCCATGATGAAGGATGACGTGACTCTCGAACATTCGCCAGCTCTACAGGGTCAAGTGGGTTGTCAACAGGGCATTAATTCTAAGTGCCGGTGAATATTTTCTTTTAGCATTTCGAGGTAAATAGTCGTACACGAAGGTTCGGCAGTTAGCCATTAGATTTTTTGATAATCCTAGTTTCGTTGTGTTGGATACTGTAAAACTGCCTCTGTTGATAGAACAAGCAAACTTGGTGCAATTACTGATTTCATACTGTCGGTTATCATGACAAAATTTAACCGAAACACAAGTTCGGATGAAGGGAAGTTGTCTGGCATTAAAGACAGCTGCAAACATCTTTGGGCTATTTTTTCACCTTGATTGCCTGGTGGAGGAATTCATGCCATCTGGTGGAAGCCCATTCGTAAATACGAAGCAGTGATGGTAGCAAGTACGCACCATCAAGGCCGTATGTCGCATTACGTTGAATAACCTTATGCCCGCTCTGCATCGCAAATACCACGTTTTTGTCGGCTGCGGGGCATTTCTCATCATATTGATTGAAAGGGGTGTAGACTTCTCGCACTTTCTTTTCCGTTATGCCGATACCGATTTGACGGTACATCTGGCTGGTTATCTTCTGCTTGCATACGGCATGTGCTGCTGTTTGTATGATCGAGGTACATTTCGACGTTGCCCATGGCTTTTCATTTTTTCCAAATAGCAAATGAGTGGGCTGCCATGGCTCGCTTATTTGCATGTGTTCGTGAAGCTCGCGACGCAAAACCTCTGCTACAGGATGAATAAACGCAAGGTACTTGATAACAACCAGCCCAAGCCGTAGTGGCAGGAATCGGACCACATAGAACTCCTTGTTTGTCATGCGCTTTGCTTTGTGGTGCTTTATAATGTACACCACGGAGCCATTCCACACATAAACTCCCCTTGAAGCCCATGCCGTATTCTCGCGTAGAAGCCACTGTAGTTCGCGTAGCCGCGGGGTTTGGCCTCCACTTGTGTACTTGCCACCAAATATCAAGCTTCGCAAACGAGTCACCATACCCAGGTAGTGCTTCACAGCTTTCCATTGCCAGCTTTTATGCGTCATGAGAGATGGTAGGTGTCCGTGAGGCTTACTTAGTTGAGCGAGGAGTTCCTTTGTGGCCGTTTGGAATCCATTTTCCTCGTGCTTAACAAATGAGTAGCCAACGTCTCGATTTGTCAGGTCATCCTTAATTTCAGCAGAATAAACGACGGTCTCTCCGTCTTAGCGATCAAGTATCCAAAGCCACGCAACTGAACATTTCAGCGAGAGAGCTGGCGGATCCAGCGACGATATATCTACTGCAAAGTCGTTGAATCATCTCCAGCTGCCCGTCTACTGGTCTCTGTGGAATACTAAGGCTGGGATACGCCGTTAGCGGCAATGCCGACTCGAGCAGTAAGAGACGTTGTACGTATATAAGTCCTGATAGAGACGGACAGAAGTCTCTTCCCAGTTTGAACTGCTGGCAATCACTTGAGAATCCGAAAATGCCGCTAAAGTAAAGTAGTACAGTGGACCCGGGCGGTCCACCGCGGACTTCTTGCTTGCACACAGCTACGGAAAGCTCAAACAGTCGCTCCAGAAAGTCAATGCTTGCCATTTCTAAGCGGTCCTTGTCCTGGTCGTTCTTGACGCCGTTGGGTGGGTCGACGGTCCGGTCGCGATTAGCCGTGTTAGTGCGTGCATAATTCTCCAGCCCTGAATCTTCGTCGCTTATTGTACTAAACGAATTCATGTCGGACTCAGAATCATCGAAATCTGAGCTCTGGCTTGGGCAAGAGCTTCCATCTGTCGCATCGGTGCAGTACAGAGTTTCAGGTCGAGCTCGTACTTCTAGCTCTTGGAGTCCAATTGAAAAGTTACTTGATACCTCGTCAGTGTTGGCATACCTGTGATCTTCCACTGGCGGCCACTGGCCTTCACTGGCATCGAACATGCCCCATATTTGATGCTGGACTAGTTGCAACAGTAGCTGAACAATCTCATTTGGAATCAGAATACCTGTTTCTTGTTTTGCCTCTGTCGGCAGGTGGTGTGACCGGATAAGAAATGCTATGAACTTCTTCCATGAATCTCGGTAGCGCCGTCTGGTAGAACGCTCCGTCATGACTTCAAATGACCGTGAGTTGTAGTTCATTGTTCTGGATGTAACTATCCAGCAACGGATCAGACGACTGGTTTGAAGCACCGTCCGTTCGCAGCGGTTGATCACAAGATCAACCGCCTTCATCACGCATGCTATTCGTTCTTCCGAAATCTGAGAGCTAACGAAATCCGCATCCCCATCGGCCACTCCCTGGCCGAGTTTGAGAGCCGCCCATTGTCGGCTTTTAGGGTGTCGTAAGGGTAGTCTTACCATCGCCTTCAACAGGTCACGGCGTACATTCTTATAAATCCTGCGCCACTGAGTTCGTTCTAGCCATGGCGACATCACTGCCAGAGATCCATTTCCCATCTTCTTTGCACAGATGCGCGCCTGCTGTTGAGCATCGAGATGTTGCTGGTGACGACCAAGTGCGGCTTCCAAATGCTCCTGCAGAGCAACCTCTGTAGCTACAGTGTGCCTGCGCTGACGAGTTGCTTGCTGACTTTTACATCCTCCTTTATCGTCGAACCTTAACTTCTTTTGTGGGATTGCCTTGCGGCCAACTTCAAACCAGCCGCTGGCACATCTGGTAGGGAAGAATCGCTGACAATGCACCCCCTCACGCCATGGCACTTCGTGCTTTCCGCTGAGCTCGTTTTGCATCGCCTTCTTTCGCTTGGTATCTGGTCTTCCAGGCCCCTGTGGATTTTCCCATTTGTGCTTCAGTTTGCAGTGTTTCTGTATCTTCTGCACTTGCCGCGCTATATATGGACATTCGTGGCATTTAAGACCATCTTTCTTGGGCGGCGCTAGAAGTGGAACGCAATCAATTGTCGGAGAGGAAAACAAAATCCTTGTAGATCAGCTTGAATGCGCCTGGCATCGGGTAAATCTGCCGCTTTTCTGACAATGTTGCGCCGTTCCGTAGCCGTGATTTCCTGATGGCCCTTTACAAGATGTGAAGATACTTCATTGACAAGAACAGCGAATGCACATTCGCGGCAAACAAGAGTTCTATATACCTGTAGGAACGTAAACGGCCCGACGGCTATATCGCTCTCCATTCTTGCGACTGTGGGCGACTGTAGATCACCGACTATCCAGTCGCAGATGTAAAAGCCTATACACCTCGAGCTTTCCAGCACGCGAAATGCAAGTAAATATTACATCAAAAACGGCTAAAGTATAGCGAGAGCATAAGCAAAGTCCAGAAACGGTTCGCTGTAAGTTAAAAAAATGGTAGTCATGTGGCAGTACAGAAATTGGAACTGTTCTTCTACGAGTATGCAGTTAACACAGTTAACACCTTAAGAGATGAGTACCCCTGACAGTGAACTACCGAAATGACGGCTTTCTTTGGCTCACTATCGTTGGATAATTTTAGCGACTGTGGCAAAATATCATGAAGCTAGTTGGTCGAATTTAATCCAACTGTACAAGGATCAGAGAACAAATTTCAACTCTACATGGGTGTGCGAAACCCAACTCCAGCACCCTTGATCATGCTTAATTTCACCAAATTACAAATCCAACCGTAGTAGAGTTAGATATGTCTGTACTCGTAAGCTGTAAGGTGAGGGGGCTGGTTATATATTCCAAGGCATTGTGTCAACCCAACGAAGAGTCTAGCGGTAAGAGTCCAATGAGGAAGGCTTCCAACTAAAGAAGAGCCTTACTGTGTTGCGGGCTTTGCCTGCGCCCACAGTTGCAGTTTTAGGCCCTGGAGGAGTCATTCACCGCTGGATTATGATTGGGTATTGCCGTCGACGTCGTTGATGACGTCTAGCCTAATTTAGTTCTTAGTATGTAGCCGCTGATGATTGTTTCACAATCCCATCTTGCGAAGAAGATAAAAACTCGCCAATCTCCTCTCTCATAAATACCTTGGCTTGGTTCTTCCATCTGATCGTTTTCATCTTTCTTTCTTTTCTCGTCCTTCCTCGTCCCTTTAATGCAGCTTCATGGCACGCTGGACGAGCAACACCGGACAAAACATGGTACAAAACTCATCCATTCCACACTGCTCGTACTTTCCTACATTTGCATCACCTCGCTTGCTATCCTCAACGTAAATTTCATGTTACTGTAGTAAATGATAATGCACATAGTCGAAGTCGAAATAAAAAATGTCTCCACGGAGAGGACCATTCATGGCTAATTGGTAATCAAACAACTAAAACCATTGGGAGCTCCACGGTCATGTCAATACATCTGCGTCCAGACCCCACAAGTTTGTAAAGCACACGACCCTTGTGGTAACACAATGACATGAAGTATATAAATCTCAATGCGACCCTTGCCTAAAGATGTAGTGAGAATCGCGGAGACTCAATGGCCATGGTTTGTCATGAACAGAATGATAGCCAGGGTAGAGCAGAAAAAAGCAGACCAAGACGCTGCGCTTAATGCACGAGCATCGAGACAGCGTGAGCAACATCCCAAAAAAGGCGATCGCATACAGTCGGGAAGACACTCTTGTCATGACACCAACGATGTGTCGGGCTCAAGACCAGCTCATTAACTCCCTTGACCGACTTCGGCCGTAGTTGATCCAGGGCTCCCAATAGTCCAATCAGTCCGTCTAAGAGCCTCAGACTGGCCATTTAGTCCGTCTAGTTTGAACAGACCAAACTGACAGTTTGTGCAACTTGTCCAGACCAAACCATCAGTCTGCCGTAGAAAGTCCAAACTGAACTAATGGTTCGTCCACCTCCCTCAGACTGGACTACACCAAAACTCGTGGTGTGGACTAATAGTCTGACACATGCACACGTGATATATCGTATTTTTGCTTCGTCAAACACATTATGAGGAGAATGGTCCAGGTATGAACATGGGAGAACACATGTATACTGAGTTTTACTCCATTAACAGCGGAAGATCAAGGTTTTTCTTCAAACAATTGTCAATTTAGAACGGTTGCATCAAGTTATACAATTGCAACAAGGGCATTTGTGAATACGACTTGTGTTGTAGCTAATCTGTCACTGAGCTATTATCTTCCTTCTATGACGGTCCTGGTCTTTCATGAACATTCTTTTTTGCCTCAAGTTCGCCTTCAACTTTGTATTCTTAGCTATCTTGAATCGTAGCATCGCCTGCTTGATCTACATAGCAGCACTAGATCCACAGTTAGATGAAGTGGGTGTCTCGCGAAATATGTTATTACTTACGTCGGAAGGCATTATCAAAGCGCTCCGGTCCCAGGAGCGCAAACATTCCACGAGATTCAGAGTGTCAACGTTCATAGATCCTCGAAGATCGGTCACTGTGAGTTTTGCTTTAGAAAAGAGACGCTCTGTTTCTGTAGACATAGGCGGGATTGACAGAATGTCGATGGCCATTAATGACAAGTTGGGAAACCGTCTCCTCTGGGCTGGTTCTAGCCACCATTTCAAGGGATCCGATACCGTCATCACAGGTTCGCGACAATACACTTCGTATTCGTCGTCATCTTTGTTAAATATCGTGGACTTCTGCTCTTTCATCCACATCTTGTACCCGTTTGGTCGCTTTGTGGTGCAATCTTGCGGTGGGCTTGATCGAAGACTGGGGCAGGAACTTGTAGATTTGTACGTCTCCCTCCACAGCTGCCCTACTCTCTCTTTGGCTTTCTCAATCCACTCGAGCTTATCCTCCCAAGTTCTTTCCATGTACGCCCATTTCAGAGAAGGGTTCAAGACGGTCGCTGCTGAATAGACTGGTGAATCTTCCGTCAATTCATAACAGTCGGCCATTTGGCCCAGGCGGTCTCCATCATTGTAGCCAAATGGGGAAGGGCAGTGGCCTTCTTGGCCGCCTCAATGTGATGGAGAAGGTAGTCCATGGTAGGTAGGACGTCCGAGATCGAGTCCCCAATACCTTCGTTTGCCACTGTGGCATCGTGAAAAGGCTCGAGGAACTTGTGAATCTCGGCCAAGGTTAACCAGTCAGGTGGAGCCAGCGTATCATCTTGAAGAGCCGGCTCTTGTGCACAAAATATGGTCACCGCTTGCCGTATTTTGGGTCTAAGGGCCCATTCAACCATTTTATACCACGAATTCCAGCGAGTGTCGTTGCCACGCCGTAATCTGAGACCGTCGCTGAGGGTGGTAAAAGTTTGAAGCCTCTGTGGCGTCCAAGTGATGTATACTACAATATTGTGTAGTTTTCCTATTGCCCCCCGTTTTCTCCAGTTTTCAACTTCCTCCTCAGATGGCCCGCAATAAAAGCCCGTTGTGGGGGGTCGCTTTCCAAGGAGGAACTCCATCACGGCTAGGCAGATGATGTGACCAACACAGCGCAGCCGGTGAGGAAGGGGATCGTAGAAAACATCAAACTCATGCTCCAAGTCGTCCGAGATTTTGTCAAGCATTGTATTCATGTTGCTCGCGTTATCCATCATGAAATACCCAACCTTTGACGCTATGCCATATTCTCGTATGAACTCCATGATTGCTTCTGCCATGTTCTCATCGCTGTGTTGTCCGTCCAGTTCTTTGATCCTTACCACCAAGGACTGCAGGCCATGATCCTCGGTAACGAATTGAACTGTGAATCCGATTACGCCCAGACAATTCGGCGACGTCCAATCGTCGGGCACAATGTGAATAGATGAGAGGGCATTCTGCAGTGCTCTCTTTACGACCTCCTTCTTCTCCTCGTACGCCTTCTGCAGGTCGTTTTTGACTGTAGTGCCAGACATGGGAAGGATGTCATCTGCAGCAGGACAGATATACCGTATGAAGTCGCGGAAGGCAGGCTGCTCGATGTGAGAAAAGGGAAGGCTGCAGGCGATGGTGTAACGACAATACAGCTCGCGTGTAGTCGCCTGATCAAGTGCATCTGCCTCTTGTGTAGCCTTACGTGTTTTGCTTGAGTGCATAGTTTCTTGCGCAAGGAAGGTAGTGATGTCTCCCAGGCGATTCCGTGTCCTTCCCCTCCTGACTTCCTCTTTTCCAGGTATGACGATGTTGTGCTCCCTACGCAAATGGTGAACAATAGTTGATGACCCACCAGAATAATTGTATCTTTTGTCACGTTTCCTTTCGAAGCAGGGCTGGCAATGCCACCATTTCGTCCCTTTAGAATCTATCCAGGCTGCTGGCAGTAGCTTTCCATCCTCTACCCGACAGTAACGCCAAATGGGCGACGTCCTCTGACGTGACACACTGAGAATCGAGGAAGGAGACGATGCCAGCGACGGCGGAGTCATGTTGAGATCGGAATCATCCGAGAAACTGCCGCTTCTCGTAAGACTCGCTGCCTCTGAGAGGTCTGCAATGGACGACATAATATGATAAAGGGCCGTTGGTCAACTGGAAATGGTGAAGATGAAAAGAAAAGGAATCGCGTGTACGGATAGGCATGGTTTCGGACGCGATTTTCTATCGCATTCGAGCCTTTAGATTAAATGTACCAGACATTAAGACCAAAGATAGTGGGATCTCTCTCGTTTCATTTAGAACCACCCAAAGCTGCTCGAGGAACACGATGCTAAGCTTTCGGCTCGTTGGCACGAAGCGGCTCCAATTGTTGCACAGGAGAACTGTGGACTTGCGGCTGCGCGCCGCTAGCGAAACGCAGTTGGGTAGCTGCTAACCAACCAATTACCATTAAAACGGCCCGCCACTTGTCACCAGGTTGTTGTCCACACTCAGTTTGAGAGCATCATTAGCCTTCATCGACTGATTACCGCGTCTCATTTTAAGAAGTTAGATGGGCAAGTGACAAGATCTACCCTACACACTCAAGGTCCCAACGATCAGAGCGAGGGTCCTTTGCGAATGATCATCAGTTAGTTATGGTTTCCAAGGGTATTTTTTTCGGTTCGTACAAGACACAATTATTACAACGATTGAGGTCTCCAAAAACCCCAACATGGGTGTTAAGCCTGTGTATCTGAAAGATCGAGGCAAAGGTGTCATCGACCAAGAAGAGGTGCGGATGGCGTAATTCTGGAGCATCTGTAAGAGTAATTATTTTTTAGTCGCTGGATCGCAGTTCCGACGGAACGTTTTGCTGCCACGGCCCAGAGAAAACCACTTAACGCGCCACGCGACTTGTGCGCGTCGCGTGTTGCCAAACTAATAGTTCAAACTAGTTATTAGTGTTCCATTTCCAGACTGGACTATTGGTTGGTCTTGAAACGTTGGACTGCACTGACGGTCTAGTGCATCTCATGTAAACTGGACCAGCGGTCTAGTCCAACTTCCGCAGACTGGACCATTAGTCTATGGACTAATAGTCTGGACTGCAGTTTGAACTATTAGTCCAGTTAATAGTCCAGAGTATTGGGAGCCCTGCCTGGGCAGATGGTGTGGCAGCTCGATCGTGTGCCTACGGAATTCAGTCACACGTTTGAGGAGTTACCGTGCATCAGAGAAGCGGACGTCGATAATTATGACTTGGCTGAACAGAATGAGCCTGAGATGTTCCCAACTTGGGACGATAATGTCGATTTCGAACCGCCTCTACGGCCGACCGAGTCCATCGACATGGTAGATCTTGTGGGGCCGAGGTCTTCACCCGTTGCAAATAACCCTCCGGAAGCTAATGGCGCTAGATATGCGGCGGAGCCTCACGATTCCAGCAACGATCACCCCCTTCCCGTTCAGTCTGAGGCGCCACTGCCGCCCACTGTATTGGCACACTTTCTGTCTGTTTTGTTCACGACAACCGACCCCTTTCAAGCACTCTTGGAGTTAGGGCGCCAAGCCCCTTCCGCCTCTCGTGATCTGATTGACGCTCTCGAATATCATGACGTCAGAGCTCCGTCAGAGGATACTTTGAGCAGTTTATCCATTACTGAAGAGCTTGATCATGTTGCGTCCGCACTTGAGTCTGAAGGGCCATTACCAAATATCCTTGGTACTGAATCTATTGGCGAATCTCTAATAAGATACTCACCTGAAAAGTTACGATATCTTTACACTGGAATTGGTGGAACGGAGGATTCACGTCCTCAGTCTCGAATTGATGTCCTCAAGGATGGCCCTATCAATTACGATGTTCACTATGAGTTTGACGTTGATAGCATTGTCTTGCTAAGCGAGCATCTAGATGTGTTCCAGCAGAGCATTCTCTGGTATCCTGCACAGGTCTCTCTTGGCCCGCTAACCACTGACCTGCACCTCAAGCCTGGTCGGGTGGAATTCCACGATAGCCATGGCCGATTTCATCAACAGTCTGTCCCAATCCATCACATCCCTAATTGCTGCGTTGCCCGTCAGGCAGGGGCTGATCACATCACTATTAATTGGGTCTTCCCTCACCTATACCTGCCGCCATTTTCGACAGCTTCCCTTCGAAGCGGACGTAGACTCACGCAAGAGCAATTTAAACATTGGACCGACCATATTTTAATTCCTAGCATTGAGAAATGCCTGCCTCCTGGTCGTCTGCAACATATTCCTCGCTCATTTGACCAGGCTTACTACAACAGCCGAGCTCATAGCATCGAGGGGCGATCTTCATCCACCAGTTCGGCATCGCGACAACAGAACCTGCAGTTGTTGCGTTATGAAGTTCCGATTTTAGTTTACTACTTAGACACTGAGCTCGATTGCCTCTACACTTGCTTGTCTGTTCTTCCCCCATTTTACCAAACTGTTGCAGTGGTCCTTTTAAATACAAAATATCTTCCTTTCGTGCGAACGTTTTACCCCTCATAATTGCTTTTTCCTACAAACTTTATTCCATTAATGTAGATATCATGACGATGTCATGACACTGAATCTGCTTGTTCAGTCGACAGAGGCAACCTTATCCGACACCCATTAGTCTATTGAAGCGTGAGTTTTGGACCCTATTTTGGGCTGCTTTTGAAGCTTCCTTCTCACCCGAGAACATCGCCAGTGGGCGGAGACGGACGGGTCTCCTCCCTTTTGATCCAGAAGTCGTCCTATCACAGATCGCCAAGATTGAAGAAGAGGACCCAGATACAGGCAGTGACACGGCAGACTCTATAGCCCTGCAGAAGCCTACTGCCCGGGAACTACGGCGACTGGTTGACAATGTAGTCGATAAATCAAGGGATTCTGGCTCTGGTGCTCGAAAGCTAAAGAGTACGCTCGGAAGCCTTCAAGCGGAGGTTGAGCTGCTCAGATCTGAGAACCAAGGACTCCGTGAAACAATTATTCATGAGAAACAGCGCAGACAACGTGGTAAAGCTCTGAAAGATTACCTCTTTGATCGTACGGACCCTAACTCTGCCCAGGTATTTAGCCCGGCAAAAATCGCACAAGCACGTTTAAAGAAAGCCGTGATAGAGGCCAAGAAGCAAGAGGAGGCTCTTCAGAGGGAAACGGAAAAGACTCAACGGCAACAGAAGGCGGCGGCGCAAAAAGCACAGGTCTTAGAGAGGCGGCGGCAACGAAATGAAGAAAGGGAATGAAAGCGGCAAGTAAAGGAAGCCAGGAAGCAAGAGAGAGAGATCAACCGACAGATTCGAGATTCTCTTGGAGAATCCAATCGGCAAACATCCATACAGAAGCAGCCAAAGCTGCAGGAAGATTTTGATGCTATCGAAGACAATGAGAGGACTCAGGACGAAATAATCGTCGCTCTCTTCCGTCAACTGTGAAGATGTCAGTACCCTCGATATCGCTAAATCACTGCAAGAAAACGTCAGAGAAGCAGTTGAAGATGACTTCAGCAAGAATAGCTGGTTCAAAAAGACCTTCTCTGGTTGTTGAGAGTACCCGAGAAATGGTAGTGTCATATCGGGACTCGGGGCGACCGCAGCGTAATAGCAAGCGGCCACTATGGCTTGAAGATTATGACATATATTAAGATGCATCTACCAATTATCATTTTATCATTTTTCCAGTCTTGAGGGATTTTAGTTAGTGTGTGTTTTGTTGCTCTGCATTGAAGTCGCATGCTAGGCTGGCTAAAATCCGGCACATCAGCGGATCCGGCGCATCACCGTAAAATCCCTTATCCACTCGACATGAAACTCCAAGGAATGTTCGGCAACACAATCTTCGTTTTCCAAGCCACGCTAGTTATGTCACCTCTGGTATTTTGTCGGCTGGAATATTGAGGCGTTCTTCTCTCCGGCGTCGGTGGCCTGCGTCGTTTTTCACAACGTAACGGAGCAGCAATATTTAGTGGGGTTACCTGTTGTCGGACGGTCGGCTCGTTAGTGTCAGACATGCATCTAGTACCGAGGGGGCGTGTTTGAGACGCGTCGGATGGTGGGGTTTGCTTGATGCCACACGGGATTCTGAACTACTTTGTGCCTTGTAATCTTTGCTAACAGCCACATCACACAGCATAAGCATAACTATTGTTAGATTGGCGAGAATATGCGACTAAAGCGGCGCAAATTCATACTGTGGCCTGTGGCTGTCGGGATGAAGGGTAGCAAAGGACTTCCCCGCCCACAGGAAATTGAAGCAGAACAAGGAACAAGAATAACATCAGATTCATCAGTTTCTAAATGAATAATTCCATAATTCATCAATTACCTTGGCCGTGAGCCAAGTAAGGCATCGTAAATCTAACAACGATATGTGGTAACGGATATAAGGATAGTGACAGGCGTGGAAGTCGCTGATGATGTACACACAAAATGGATTGGAGGATAGAACAAGAAAGCACACAATATACACACACCCGACATCAGTACAATATTATCGTTCTAAGAAACATGACAACACAAGGGCGTCAACCTTCCTGAAGAATAGCGCCACCCAGGCTGGCACGTACCTACTCTGTTGCATCGTCTCAGTACTACGTCCTCTCACTTGTTTGTTTGGGGCTGACGGTTAAAAAGAAATGGGACAGGGGGCGGCTAAGGAACTTTTAACCACGAGGCAGCTTCCATGCCGCTATCTAGATCATTAGTATTGTAGGCCTGAAGGCAGAACAAATGGCGGCTGCGGGACTATCATTAGGGTCAGCTATAGACTTTGATTATAGAAATTGACTCCCTGTTTGGCTCAACCATGGTATGCCATAATGTGCGTTATATATATTCATTAAGTCTTAAGCTAAGAGAAAAAACAATGGGGGTGCTCATTTGACAGAATTTTCCGAAGTTGAAACTGCTTATGCCCGTCACTTGCTGCTCGGGCTGCATATGTAACAATACATCAGCATCGAAAATAAAGACCCAACCGAGGTACACTGAAACACTGGCGTCACACAAGCATAATGATGGAAATGACGATTGCTGCCATAAGATTTTTGGCCCGAGGTAGCTCCGGTCGACGCATTATTTGACCGGCCGTCGTATCTAGCACAGTCTTTCTTTTCACTAGGGGGTTACTTGCTGTCTATCTTCCGATCTTACCGAAATTTAACTTCGGGAGCTCATCTATCACGCGTTCTGACTGGATGGATGCTTAGCATGATGGAGGCATGACATCAGCACTGCCCCTAGCGTATCGTAGCAAACTACCGAAATCCTTGGAGCGGTGTGAGTCACTGCGAAAGCACGCAAACCAAACACCTACTCCCAAATTAATTGAGCACCAAGATGCTTACGCCCTGGCTTACTAGATGCAGTCAGCCGGCTTTGCCCCATGTTGCTTCATTGAAAGTTTGTAGACCCGTACCGTTGTGTCAAACACTTCATAGTTGACAGGGAGATTTTCCGGCGGCGAATCTCGCTATAACAAGTTGCTATCCACTCTTCTCGCTAGCTTGCTGTTTCAATATAAGTTATAATTATTGACTAGCAGGTGTAACATAAAAGATTATCGTGGTTTCGAATCGATCGGTTGTTGCTGCCGTTATTTGCGAGTCTTAGCTACCTTCTTGGGCATCAAACGCTCTGCAACACAAATCGTAATCGACAATGGAGGTGAAAGACTCCGCACTGACAACAGATAAGCAGGGTCAAGGAACAGCCGACGGCAAGAAACGTCAGAGACAAAATTCTGGGGCCCCGTGCCAACAGTGTAGACTGAGAAAGGTTCGCTGCGATCGGCAGTTGCCTTGTAACAGTTGCGTTCAGGCAGGTGTGCTGTGTCAAGTCAATCTCAATCCACCACAGCGGAGGCGAAAGAAAGGACATCTCCAGGCGCTACTATCAAAGATAGGTAAATTAGTAATCCTCCAGATGAACACGGAATCGTGTTTCTTGTTTCGCCCATCAGACTAACAGGCGACTAATGGCTAAATAGCGGCTATTGAGCATCGAATTGGGATGCAGGACAAAGACCGAATGGGTGCCGTTATCAACTCTACAACGCTGCCCGTGCAATCAACGGACGAAGAACCAGAGAAAGACGAAGCTGAAGAGAATCGGAACTCAGAGTTTGAAAGAACACGGGTCTGCACACCCGGACATTCACTAAGTCAAGCTCATGTCAACGCTATCCGAGGGCAGCCTCCTCCAATCGAGCTGCCATTCGCTATGGAAGACAACACTGGCGATATTGACACGCCGGAATTGCAGATGGACCTATCAAAAACATTTAAGAACTCCGAATACTTCAATAGCCCTTTGTTAGCGCCCCGATCGAATTGCAACATTAGACCTACCAGCGGGGAAATCTCCTCGCTGATGCGCGCTGAGCTGTACGTATTCTCATAATTGACCAACTATGGGAGCCGCTGTAACTTGTCTGCTAACACAATCGTAGCAATCAGCTCTACTTTGATCGAGCTCACATCTTTGTCTCGATGTTGCAGCAGCGCCGATACCTTCGAAGGTCAAAGGACCCATCACCGACTACGTCATTCCAGTGTCTTCAGCATGCAGTATGGACAATTGCTGGCACAGTCTCGTCACAGTTCCAGCACTTATGTGACGGCCTTTATCATGAGACATTGGAATGCTTACACGCCCTGAACACCAACGATTTGCATGGAGGCAGCACCGCAGTGCATGACGGTGACGAAGTCGGGCTGCTCGATCAAATCCAGACGTGGATACTCGTTGCGGCATACGAGTTTATGCGCTTTGGGCCACGACGATTTTGCCGCGCATGGACTAGCGTTCGACGTGCCATTCAACTTGTACAACACATGCGTCTTGGTGAAATGGACTCTGATACTAGCTTCGATGCTGCTGCAGGGGCAAGCCGCACGGCCAACATGACAGATCCAAACGCAGTCGTGGAGAAAGAGGAGAAACGACGCACCTTTTGGATGGCATTTTGCCTTGATCGGTTTACTGCAGCCGTGGAGGGGTTTCCTATGACGTTGAGTGAGATGGTACGCTTTTGCCCGTATATGGGGGGTTTTCTGTGGCTGACAAGACTCACTACCATTATCTCAGATTTCAACCCGACTACCATGTCCAGAAGAGGCATTCCAGAGTGCCACTCCTGTAGTCACTCCGCTCCTATCCCAACTCATGGCCGACAATGCTGTCCCTTCAACACCATTGACACCGTGGGTAGAGTGTATAGTGTTCACCACTCTGTGGGGGCGGGTCCTCCATCATTACCAACAAGCTTCCAGTGAGACCGCCTGCGGGGGTATTGGGCAAGAGTTTTGTGAGAATCAGTCTAAACTCGACAATTTGGTCGATCACTGGACTTGGATCTTCCAGCAGAGCCATCCGCCCTCATCGCCCAGGGTTGACTCAATGCGTTTGTTCGCAGGCATGATTGTCCAAGCTGTCGCCCTATCCCGAGCCATGGATGCCAACTTCATCTCTGACGCTGCTCCAGCGGAGTATGCCAAGCTGGAAATGAACTGTAGCCAGCGAGTTCACGAAGCAGCCAGGAGCATCGCATGCCTGGCTGGGGAACTGAGGCATTTTATTTTTTTCAAGGTCTGTAGGCCCTCCTTGAGCACAAAATAGATCTCCTTGCACAGTCGCGGTCCGTAAGTTGATGTTTGAAACTTCGTTAAATTACTGATGCTGTCATGCTTTGGCAGGTTAATCCTTTCACGTCAATTCCGCTTTCCTTGTGCCGATGGTATCTCCAGTCTCTCACCCAACACAATCCCTCGCTTCAAGTTCATTTGGACAACATTACTGAGACTCTGCATGAATTGGAGAATGCTAACGGCTTGTGTTCGCACGTTAATCGGCCAACACGGCAGAATCCACAGACGGAGGAATTTTGCTTTCTTGGTACCAGATAGTTGAGGTACTTGCGATAAAAAAGGCCGTATTGATGCTAGGGCGAGTGTCAGCTAGGATAATTGTGGCAGACTAGAGGGCTTGATGACTATCGAGTGCCCCAGCCGTGGTGAGCGAGACGAACAAGTGATTCGAAGTCAGCGAAAGTAGATATATCGACTATTCAGCTACGATGATTATAAAACTGTCTAGGAAAAAAATACTTTAGAGCCTCAAGGATGCAGATGTACTTCTCGCCTTTTCTTTCACTGCGACTCACTGCGCATGATTCCTAGGTGCGTTGTGCGCCTTCCCTGAGCGCTTGAACATTCTCTTCATGCGACTTAGCTGGTTGTGGTCATTTTATCAAGCATACAGATTCTAAATGTGATTAAGTCGCTGTGTTGTGCCTCAGATTATGCGAGAACAACAGCTGATGAGGTTATCCACTAGGAACTAGGATCTCAATGCCATATTTGTGGCAAGTTCTCCTCGTTCAATTGAAGTCAAAATGCCAAGATTCTCAGCTCGAAGCCACCCCCTTTCCTCCAACAAATATTGTTCGAAAAGGCTTCCATTGGCGCCCTGCATTGAATAATACCTGGCCGGCTCTAGTCATCCCCTTGAATGAACCAAAGCAGCCACACATTGAGGGCCTGTTCAAGTGGGCTGATTACCACCATCAACGGTAGCTCAGACGGCCTCGTCCAATTGCAAGCAAGGATGAGGCTAATTGCGAGATAGGGTGGCCCTGGATGCAAAACTATTGCCGGTTGAAAAGCGGCACCTTTTGTACTGGAGGGCCGGGGTGAAGGAAGCCACATGTGGTCATGGATCACCCCCAGACTGTAATCACTTCCCTTCCTGCTGGGAATTGTGAACTCGCTACAAATCTCCTGTGTACAATAAATGGGATAATTATGGTACCTTAATTATAGTTAAGCGTTTCCCTCTAGCATTGTGTCGCAACAATTCTCTTTTTCTTACGTTTGCTCTTTCTCGAGACATTCGTCATGTTCCCATCATAACGAACTTACGTCAGCAAAATCGCTTTATGTTCTGGCTATACAACACTGTGACCAAAAAATTGAACAGCTGAGTAAGTCCAGGGTTCTGACAGTCAGACTTGACACCCTGGTGACTGATAGAAGCTTTTAGTTACGTAAATTCCGTTACTTTAATCATCTCTTCCGTTGGAACCTTCTATAAATGTACAGTCAGCAGTGTATCAAGGGGAGAAAACGTTCAAAATGTGACAATTTTCTATACACATCGAATCTTTAATAAGATGTGTGGAAGTTGCGTGCGATTAGATTATATCAACAGTCAAGTATGTCGTTTTCAAAGAGACCACTTGGGTTGATCTTTGGCATTTAAAAAGGCAAATTGAAGATGTTCCATAAATCGGCGAAAGCATAAAGTATACCAATCAACTTACACAGTGGTTTAATTTATATAATGAAGACATATACCCAAGGTTTTTTTGGTAGTTATAGAACCTGTGTGCATGCACTCTGTAACTATCATAAAGCCACCTGCGATTCCAAACGTGTATAAACAGAAATGCACAGGAATTTCCTGTCAATAATGTATCCAGAGACCCAATCAACTACACGACTTACACTGGTTGATCAACTTAGTGTATTACACTCAACTAAATCAACTAAATCAGGACAATCCTGACTAATCAATTAAACTAAATTTGGGCCTCTCGTGTACGTGGATTTAGTTGATTTCAGTGTAACTGTTGATGGTTAAAGGGCTGCACATTTGATCTCGAACTTAGCTTCAGGGTAGGTTCGGCTGCGGGCGAGACGACAAGTCAGCTTCCTCCCCCTATTCTACATCCGTAATTTGTATTCTAACCAAAGTGCCTTAAGGTAGAGCCTCCGCTACTGCGTCGTGCGTCTGTTGATCCTTGGTTGATTGACTTCGGCATCTTTTTACCCATCTTGGAACCGTATTGCCATGTTTTGAATGCCGTGTAGCGGAACGATGGCTGATGCCTAGTTTATTGAAATATCTTCCTGCTAGCTAGCACCTGCTTGATCATCACATAACACCTATTTCTGGCCATCTACAACAAGTATCATCGCTTCTTTTCTGTAAGGGGTCGCCGGTCGGCCCCAGTAAGTTCCGTAAGGGGACACGCGGCTCATTCAGCTAACAAAAAAGAGAGAGCAGACGTTCTCGAGGGGTGGACTCTCTACTATGGTGGTTAACTGGGCAGTCAATGCTCAGGGGCTGGTTGTGAGACCCTCATTTGGTGGCGTTATCAGCATTGCCATCAACCCAGGTGCACGGCAACGAGTTAGTCCGTGACACTTTCACATTATGTCTTTATGTTTACTATGACCATGAGCGCTTCGGAATTCCTAGAATCGTCCCCAATTTCTATCGATGATGTCCCAATTGACTTCGAACTCCCAGTGCCTTCCACGCCTGCTTCTTCTGCCGAGAGCTCATTGACGCCGTTCTCCCCGCCGCCGACGACATTGCCCACTCCTGATAAGTACGATACGCGTCTTTGGGGACATTTTCCGGGTTGGGTATGGTCAGAAAGAAGCAAAGACAACTACTCATGGGCTTGGGAATATGGATACGACATACAACATGACGACGAGCGCAGATGGGTCTGCAAGCCGTGTATTCAGAAGAACGACCCCAGACCTAAGAATTTCGTTGCTATTGGCCTTCAGAATGCGCTGAATCACTTATACAAGGATCACGGAATATCTGCACCAGATAACAAGACAAAGTCCGGCTTGCAAAAGAAAGCCGAGGAGAAGCCAGGGAGCAAGAGGCCAAGATCGATTGTGGATATATGGAAGCTCGACCCTTTAAGACCTCGAGAACAGGCGATTGCCAACTCTATGATACGCGGATTTAATCGAAATCACTTTCAACGTCTCCTGATCGAGTGGATAGTCGACACGAATCAGCCCTTTAGTGTTGTTGAACATGAGAGACTCCGGGATATCTTCGAATACCTTAACCCTGCAGTCAA